>NW_027192144.1:772430-827789 GCF_041956525.1 Rhizomucor pusillus | reverse complement strand
AGAGGCATACATATCAATGAAAGCTGATGTTTACGGGCCGAAAACTCATTGTATTTTGCATCATTTCCACGTTATCTGCGATCATTTCCTTCATTAACCATACATACCTTTCCCACCAGCCATATTTCCCCTTTTAGATTGACACCCACTCTGACTGGGGATGGTGCAGAGCGGTGTGAGGGATGGTGCAAATAGCCGAGTCCAGAGAATAGTGATACAAGCTTTTGTACCCGGTAGAGAGTCAACTTAAAGTTATTCTTATGAAATCAACGCAATAATTGTATGCACTTTATATTATTTATTGAAAGGGTTAATACGAAGCAGATGTCTTTTATTTCGCTATACAGTGATCTGAGTTATGCACGACTTGCATCCATGGGCATTGACAGTATTTATGCCTGACATCACTCCACCGCCCTCTGAATTAGCACTCGCAGTGACTGGGGTGGTGCGAGAGGGTTGGTGCAAATAGACGAGCCCAAAAAGTCCCAATGTCACCGTTTGTGCCCGTGCATGGCTATGACCCGAAACTTTTGGCTGACTCTACACTTGTGTTTGTAAGTCGCGTACTCAACAATTGACATATACCGAGATCTCACGGAAAACAACAATGATGGCCGCCAGCCGTCTGTTTCTATAGGCAATATCCCGCAGCTGACGTGTGATCTTGTTATTCATTCACTGAAATTGGAACGTGTTGGATTTATCGACAGTCAGACGGTAATGCCCGTTGCTGGCGCCCGCGAAGCTGAAGACAATTCAGGAGTTGTAGTGGCAATCGAAGGTACGCATACAAACGTGGATGCGTCATCTTCTGTAACCTGACGTATACGGTGCAGTATACCAATCTGCGGATAGGAAGCTGACAGTTGTTCAGCAACGTTCACCTGTATTCAAGGTAAAAACGATGCAGTCAGTCGCCGCCGTGCATACGAAAGATAATGGACTCTCCTTAACAGGGAAAACGCAAGCAGTACATTGAAGATATGACTGCCTTTATAAAGGAGCACGCATTTGCTCAAGTTATACTTCTGACGAGCGCGGACGCAGGTCGTCGAGTCGATACCCAAATCCGAAGCACGCCGTTCCGAGTGTTTGGAACCACGGATCTAGCTGAAAAGGCTGTAAACGCAGGCATTCATAAGCTTGAACAAGTCGGCGAGGAACACGAGGGCGAAAAATACAGCGTGCCTGAAATCACCGGCGCAGGTTTAGCACGACCGCTTTACGATGCTCTGAAAGATTACAGTGTTGCGACGACGCTGTTTGTAATGTTTGCATTGGAAGGAGGCAAGTATACACGGTTAGCACACTGTCGTAGATAGAACGCTAACCCTCAGCTGAATCATCTAGATAATGCATCGGATGCTATTGAATACGCAAACATACTGAATACTGTCACTCGAATCAACACTACAGAAAGTAAGTCGCGATACTCTGAATCCTGTAGGTAGAGTACAACTTACTCATAAATGACTTAGGTTCATGGACACCACCAAAAGCTTGGGAACTCTTGTTTGGTACACCTGTCAATCGCGAGCTGTATCAATAAATTTGGATTTGGATGTGCTGAAAGCAGCGGTGGCTTGTTTTTTCATAGCAAAGATGTTGCAGGAGAAAAAGAAAAGTGTGTATATAGAGTACAAGGGGAGGTTGGATATGGAAACAAAGCAAAAGCAGAGCTGTTTCTACAAAAAAGATATATGAAAAAAGACGGAGATCATAAAATTACTGCATGCCGACATATTGCTCGTGCAAAAATCGAATATATGAGCTAAAAGTACTCCACATGGAGCCGGTGAATTCTTGAGCGTAGCTTGCAATCAATCCATCCAAGAACGGAACGAGGAATTTGCCGTAGCGTATTCCGTCTGCCGGGTTCACAAGAGTCGCAAGCGCAGAATCCTTGTAATCGTACAAGTCAGATAGTGTTACAACGCAGGGAAAAGTTTTGTAAAGCTGCTCAAATAGCGGAAACTGGCGAGGGTGTTTAGCGTCGGTTGCCATGAACATCAGGAGCGGTCGACCGGGAGCGACTTGACCGGTTGTCCAGTCGATCGCATCGGTGTCTGGTGTCTCGAGCGGTGCAAGACACAGGTCCGTGTTTACCTCGTTTTTTTCTAATATGAATGAAGGAGGAGGCGACACGAGGGGCGTGTATTTTTGTAGATCCGACCAGAGCTTGCCCATAACCTGAGAAGAAAAACGCTCGAATATGCTGTCACCCACACGTGCATGGAAAGACACGTACGAGCGAGGTCCGCCTAGCCGAGTAATGATATCTGTTGCCTCGGCAAACAGCTCAGGCAACGCTTGCGGTTTAAACACAAACTGTTTGAATAAGAAGTTGTACAATTCAATGCTCTCTGGTGTCGAGTGCATGACACGACCGGAGCCAAACAGCGAGCCAAAGCTTAATAACCGCTCAGGTCGCTCGGCAAGATCGTATAGGAATATTTCGCGCTTATATTTGCCGAGCGATTCACCAGACTGGTCGGAAATACGGTAATCGTACAAGAGCTCGTCGCGGATATGATACACATCCTGAGGGTCTATACCGTACGTCCGCTGCAGATATGTCTTGTCATAGTCGTCTCGGTATCGGATGCGTACACGTTGCTTGAGAGCCGTCAAGTCGAACAGACGATCCCAGCGCAGAGAAGTGTAGTTGAACGAGGACCGGCATTTTGGCGGGATAATAGACGCAGCTTGCTCCTTCTTCCCAGGATCGTAGTATATATCCAGGTAGTCCTGGCAGTATTCGAGGTTCGCTTTCGTCAACCGTCGGTGGTACGAATCGAGTGACTCGTACTTGCGCCAGTGGATGGCCTCTCCGAGCATCACTGGAGGCATAAGCAAGGTGCGGTTCAAGCGGTGTGCTAGCAAAAGCGCATTGATGACTGAAATGCGTTGATTGTGGAAGCCCGAGTGGGGAAGATACGTAAGATACTTTTCAGAAGGGTCGGTGCCGTCTCCTGGCGGGAGAAACTCGTCGTCGGATGCCATGGTGTAAACACTGTCTTGCTTTTTCTCGGCATGCTTGTTGTTGCTGTTATTATTATTATTGTCATTATTAAAGTTGCTCTTGTGAAGCACAGATTGTCGCTGTTGTTGTTGTTGTTGTTGTTGTTGTTGTTGTTGTTGTTGTTGTTGTTGCTGCTGCTGCTGCTTTTCTGCTGGGGTATCATCGTTGACAGGTTCAGCTTGTGGCATTCTAATACGGCGAATAGACTCTAGCACATAATCGCGGGGCACAGTGACATCGAACTGGTCTGACTCTGCTTTAATTTGATGGAGATTAGGATGGTAGCGGTCGAGATGTTTTTGGGGTATTTGGTGGTGCTTGATGTTGTTGATGATGGGTTGTGTATCTAAGGCGGATGGGAAGGATGTTTGGGATGATGACTGCAGGTATAGTAATAAAAGGCAGGATAATGTCAATGTGAATGCAACAATCTTTTTCAACAATCGATTGCGTTTCATCGACCGTGAATGAAGGAATGTCATGATCGAGTATATAAAAAGGAGAGGAATGAGAGGAAGAGAGAGAAAAGAAAAAGGATCAAGAAGAAGGCGGGAACGAGGGCAGTTGATAAAAGATCCTCTCTCCAAATCGAAAAGGTCAAGGTTTCCATCCAATTTGTAAGTTACTTGTGTAACATGATTGCACTTATTTCACAATCCGGAGGAGGGATCGCCGGCCAATTGTGCTGACAAAAGTGAAGCATACTAATCCTTATGCATACATGTAATTAAATTTTATAACATTCCTTTTGATTTTATCTTTCTTTCCAGATTTTCCATCATCTCGCTTTCTACATAGCGCCAACTCAAAGAAGGATAGAGTGGTGTAGCTGCAGCTATCCAATCACGTTCAAGATGGGTTTACCAGGGAATTTACAAGTCGATCTTGTGCGACGATTGCTAAAGGATTCTGCCATCTTGGGACGCGTCAGGACTTCTTTGTGGAATATGAGCACTCTCCAAGTATGGAAAAATGTGAGCGTTTAATTGCCTCTTGTAGAGAATATGTGCTGGAAGGTTGACATGCTACCGAAAGTAAGGAAAAGCATTGCTCCAAAAAGGGTCACTGGGAACATGGTCAATTTTTAAAACTTCATAGATTTTAATATTCCCCCCAAATCACGCTATATGTATTTTACCTGTTTGCACCGATATAGCAGACGCAAGTATCCTCCCGCCTAAAACCGCCATTCCTGTGCATACTGCGTGTCCTATGATGATCCCTGTGGCGACCCACTTGATATCCTGCCATTTAACCGAACCTATTGGTTAGTTATAGTAGTCCCAACACTCCATAAGATGTATCTTGTATTATACGCTGTATTGTGATCGTTACATTCGAAGCCGCCAGTGCAATCGTTGAAATTTGGGACTTGTCGCCCCATTCTCCAAGAAAAGTAAGAGCAAAGGTCTGCAAAAAGATTTGCAGATCATTTTCTTGTGTTACAGTGCATGCCTGCTGCTGCTGCACGTCTTCCGCTGCTGCTGCCGTCGCTGACACCCGCTGCTTTTCCTCGTCTGTGCAGCCTGATGACATGTCTTGCTGCTTTCGTTCTCGATATTGCCGCCAGCATTCCCACAACATTCGTAGCCCAGATGTAAAGAATAAGATCGCTGCAAAAAGGTCTGTGTAGTTTCGAGGAACGAGGTTACCCAACCAACATGACAATATTGCCATTAATGCAAGTGATGAAAATGCTCCGGTAAACACAACTGCTCGACTATGCTTCATTGACAGGATCGCGGCAAGCAAAAACGTCTTATCACCGATACCGGATAGTGCTATCGTTAAAAGTGATACCAGCACGGATTCTGCTTCATCCGGTTGTCCAGGATCATCATCAACGGCTAGTACAGGTTTCTCGCTCACGACCATCTCCTCTTCCCGCTGCGTCTCGTTCGCTGCGTCGATAGCCGACGCCACGCTTGCAAACAACAACACTGCTGCAAAGAGGTAAAACCGTAGCTGGCAGTCGCACCGCATGGCGAAATAAAACACAAAACAAATAAAAAAGAAAAAAAAAGAGAAGAGAACCTTTACATATCAATGATACATTTCGTATTTTATTGAGAAAGTCTACTATATCCCGTTTACCCCCTCCCCTTCATACCGACACACAGGGGAGGAGTCATTAGGAACCGAAGGACAAAATCTAAAGCCAAGCAAGTCCATCTTCAGTTTTACGGTCGTCTTGATATTGCAACTTTCTTACCTCGTCGACCACTCCCGCCGCGACAGTTTCGCCGCCTTTTCGAAGAAGGATCCGGCCCAACTGTTTGTTTTCCTTGAAAGTTTCCAATGGAATCATTCTTTGTGTAAGCTGAATTTTGACTTTGGCAGTTGCACCTTTTGACAGATGCCTTTTATCCGCGCGTTTAGTAGTGGCACGAGCTAGCTTTCTCTTGTAAAACATTACCTTGGGTTCTTTTTGATAATCTGGCCCGTGGATTTGTCCAATGTACATATCAGCTTTGCAATGGACGCCGGCTCATCGAGATTTTTGCTGTGCAGTATGACAGGATATCCGGATGTGATTGGTATTTTCAAATCAAACACTATAATCTGTGCCGTGAAACTCGTCGTTACAGGAACAGGGTGTTGCGGGCTGCATAGGACGCATCCAGAGCTAAATAAAAATATGCATAGCAGATCAGAGAACGTGACATGTCATTGACAGTCAAAAGTTTATGAACGAACCTGAGGTTCAGTATATCAAGTCCAGCCAGCGTCATTAGAACAGAGTCGCCAGCAGCACCCCAGGAAGCTGATTCATCGTTAACTTGCATTGCTGGAATGCGGAATCCATGTTGGTTATTATTATATTTCTTTCTTCCATCCATTGGTGTGAGTTTTTACCTTTGACGACACCAATCTCTGCACCTGGCGTGACTAAAACTTGCTCGCCGACTTGGACGTGGCCACAATCGATGGAGCCTGCGACGGATACACCACCGCTGCTGCCGATACCGCCCTTGAAGAAATCCGTGACGCTCATTCTGAACGGTTTGTCTAGCATGCGCGTGGGAGCATCGAGTGTATCTATTTTAGGCCAGATGGATGTAAGATTTTTTCCCTTGAAAGGCCATTTTTTCCCTTTCTGTCTACTTGCCTAGTAAATCGATCAGGGCTGGACCTTCATACCACGCCGCCTGATCTGACTTTTTGACGAGATTTTCACCACTGAGACCAGATACAGGTACATAGAATAGATTCGATTTGCGGAATCCAGCCTGTGTCAAGAAAGTGCCCAGCTTCTGTACAATTTCTTCAAACCGGGCTTGGCTCCAATCCATCGTTTCAAGCTTGTTGACGGCAATGATCATCTGCTGGACACCCAAACTTCGAGCCAAAAGCGCATGCTCCTTGGTTTGTCCATTCGCATCAAACCCAGACTCGAATCCTCCGGTGCTAGCATCAACGACCAAGATAGCCACATCTGCCTATAGTACGATTATCAGCCAAAAGCTCGCATTGTCGGAAAATCAGACATCACCTGTGCAGTGCCTGAAATCATGTTGGGAATAAAATCTCTGTGACCAGGTGCATCCAGCAATGTGAACTTTCTGTGAGCAGTTTCAAAGTTATTCATGGCAATATCCATCGTGATTCCTCTACGGACAATATTAAATCAACGAATGAAAGTTATTCACATGTTTCCTGCACGATATTTTACCTATCACGCTCTTCGCCAGTTTCATCGAGAACCCACGCAAACGCGAACGAGCCTTTGCCTAGCTTTTGCGAATCGCGCTCATATTTCTTCATGGTACGCTCGTTGACTTGTCCCAGCGCATACAGCAAATGTCCCATCAGGGTGGACTTGCCCGCATCCACATGTCCTACAATTCAACGTTAAATGGAACACAAGTGATCGTTTGCAAATCAAACCTACCAATGATGACGAGGTTAAGCTTGGGCTTATTGCTTGTACGTTTAGCATGTTCTTCCAAGACATTGATACGCTTAGATACAGGTATTTTCGATAACGGAGAGCCTGACCTAGGAGTCTCAGCAGGCGTACTTGAAGGGGTATTTTTGTTTGACAGGCCCAGAGCTTGTATATCCTGTGATAATTGATCGGCTGCTGCTGCTGTCTGACCAGAACTTTTGGTCTTTGCTGTTGCCGGTTTGGACGTCTTTGCTACAATGCTAGCTTGCTTTGTTGATGTCGTTGCATTCGCAGCTGTTACCAATATATATGTAAATTTGTACTAGTAAGTAAACATGAATTTTTCTAGTTTTCCATTAGATTTGGACATGCATCAAGATTCCCCCCTCGCACAATTAGAATAGACGGAATTAAATATATATATAGGTATGTAGGCAATGGTCATATTAGATATTAGGCCTTGGTATGAGAATGGGCGCCTCCACTTCTGTTGCTTTGTGCCGCCAGTACGATATCATCTGGGCTGGGGACATCAAATGCGAAAACCTTTACGTTTTTTGCAGCTGTCTGGATAGATTCGAAAAATGCGTTGTCAACAGAGTGGGCTAATGATTCTGAAAATACTTTTGAAGCCGCTGGTAACGCTGCAGAATCGTCGGAATCCATGGCTCTAAATAAGAACTGGGCGGCTGACGAGGGAGGTGCACAGAGCGGATCCTTTTTGTTCTTTGTAGCTGACAATGAGAGGGTATTGGATGTATCTTTTCCGTTTTGATTAGGAGAAACCGAGTCTCTGGCGAGCTCCCGCACAGGCTCGGGCTTAGTTTCCTTGTGTTCCAAAGATTCTGACGGCTCTGAAGCAGATGCATCTCCATTGTCTTTTATCTTATCTGACATTGCCGAAGCCGATGACCGACTTGCTAGTTGCACAAGGCTAACGGGACCTTTAGCCGGCGGGGATTTTTGCGCTAACGCTGTCAAAGAGCTTGCACCAGGTTTAGCCGTTGTCGTTTGTTTTCGTGAAGCAAGATCTTTCAGAGAATTCATATTGCCGCTCGCAGTCGATTTCTTGGCGAGAGATTGAAGCGACGTTGGATTGCTGTTGTTAGATTTCAACGACGAACATGCAAGACTCTGCAGCGATGTCGATCCTTTGCCAGATTTCAATGCAGAGTTAGCAAGACCTTGCAGTGAAGTCGGTTGCGCGGGTTTCGATGCAATGCCAGCTGATAGAGGTTTACTGCTGGTTTGTTTTGACTGCGATGCAAGCTGAGACAGCGATGGAGTTGTTTGAGTCGGTTTAGAAGCAAGCTGTTTCAAGGAACGCGGTTTTGATGGAGTTTGAGCCGATGCTAAAGATTTCTGCTGTACATGTTTCGATGCGAGTTGTGCCAAAGAAGGAGGAGGAGTCTTCGCTGCTGTGGTATCCAAGGCTGCGTATTTCCTCTCGCTGTACATGACCGACGGTGGTCGTCTGTAATGCGCTTTTCGATCTATAGAAATGACTACGTACATTTGAATGATCGTCGCACAGAAGCCTGGATTTCCCCTCCTCACGTGAAAGAATACCTGTACTCAGTCAGCCATTGCAGAGAATTTCGGACCAATGCTCAACAACGGGGAACGAGATGCATGTCCATGAAGAAAAGAAAAAAAAAGGGATATCTATTACCTTTGGCTGCTTTCGCTGCAGTTTTCTTCTTTTGCTTCTCTTCCTCCGCTTTTAACTTGGACGCCTTTTCTGTAGCCGGATCACAATATAAATATATACTTTCTGATTTATGCACTTAGGTGACTGTTTTAACTTACCAAGAACCCAATTCACCGTCTCTTCCCTGTCGAAATAATAATACCACAATGCTTCCTTGATTTCGATATTTGGGACCGGGCAATCATCTCCAACTACACTTTTAACGTATGCCAATCCATCCTCAAGTGCATCCAGATCTTCGTTGGACAATTCGTTTTCATCGACTATACGGTCACCAATATTTGAGTTCGTCTCGATAATATATAACAACCATGTATGTAACTCTCACATTCATTCTCGTCGTAATCGTCAGAGTAGGCGTCTTCTTCCAAGACCTCTGTAACCCGATCGCGTTAGATCACCAGCACTTTTGAAAACTAAAGAGAAGTGTCGCATGTACCGTCAATGTCGAGATTGCGAACAGCTCTGTGTCGAGACATTTCCAGCTATTATGCGGTTGCCGCAGCTAAAGTGTAGAAAAAAAAGAAAGCAGCGAAATTTGGTTCGTGAATGCCGAGTGTAAGTCATCGTCTGCTCGCAGAATCTCCGCTGTCAGTCAGCTGCTGTAGTTGTTATGGATCGACGCGATGCTGCTCATTCAATGTAGTCTGTTTTCCACTCAAAGCGTTGTTTGCTTTCATCACTCTGCTCCTGTCTACTTGCTCCTGGTTGTCGGCAAGCTATGGATATAGTGCATATACAAAGTCGAGTTCTTTACAAAGGTTGGTGTCTGTACTGCCTGCCACACTGCAAAAGTGAACATTACATACTTTTCTAATCCTGTCACGTCCTTCGAAAAGCAGAATGCGTATCGACCTTTTCGTATCCAGTCAGTATAAAATGGAAACCGCTGAATGAAATCCACATTCTTTTTTCCATTGCTGCATGATCCACCGATAACGAAGGACCATCAGTAATGAGGCTAGCCTGAAAGAACTTTGATGCAGTCATGTCAGGCATTATAACATTTTTCTTTCTTTTTCTTTTTTTCTTATGCATTCAGAGATTGTCAACATCGTTTACATCAGACCCAGGCTTACCTATCTGAAGTACATATCTTCTTCATACTCCAGGCATACCGTTATTAAAAGCCGGCTTTTTCTCCAACTTTACAGTTCAATGGTGTTAACTTGGATGCATAAGCTTGCTGCGTATTTTTCTATAGAGAAGACTCTGAAAAGGTTGTATGTTTTAGTGATAAGCTCCCTGCCAGGTCGAGGTACGAAACTTCGCAGACAACCTCAGACGTAATGAGCTGTACATCACTGAAACCATATTACGTGAGAGCATACGATTATGCTTGCATAGACAAAATATATAAAAAGATGAAGCATTTGTGTTCGTTGTCCTTTGGCTCTGTTTCGTTTATCGTTGCATCCCGTAAGCTTTGTGTATGTCTGCTTATTGGGACTCCTGGAAATCACTCTACTTGTTATAGCCATACCTAGCAGCCTCTGTCTTGACACCTGGTGCATTTGTTTATCAAATTTTTGCTTAACATCACTCTTGCTTGTCGTTGACGGTGAGTTGCTTTAAGATCAAGCGCCTTATATCGACTATACATTTCTAATCAGTTGGTTTCTTATAGCCCAGGAAGTGTCATTTCATGCAAATGGGATAGCCCTTCCACCACAGGCCGCCTTCGGGCGGAAGTCCTGATTTTCTGAGGCACCGCCACCACCAGCCAAACGGTGAGTCTTCCTATTGTCTTTGTATATGACAAAGATACTTATTATACCAGTATATCTTAGGTGCATGAGAGGTCCTCGGTGAATTTCGGGAATGCTTTTTGCGTACGCAATATGTATGATTATTCAGTTGGGTACAAACAGTGTACTAAAAGTCTCTCGTTCCTCGATATCCTTCCTTCTTTGTCTCTTTCCTATGCATCTTATTTGCCTCCTGATTGTATTGCTATCTTTGTAATTTAATTTGTCAATACTTTTATATTATAAAGATTCAAGCGTACACCTAAAGAACTATCAGATGGTGCTAGTAATTACTCGTTGGGATACAAAGCCGAGGAGGTCTACGGTTCTGGTGCTTCTTTGACTAGTATAGTTACGTCAATAAACAAAAGTTACACTTTTTGTATGCACTTTTCGTTACTCACCTTTTTCTTATTTTCCACGACTGTGGTTGATGAGGACGTTGTGAATGCTTCAGATTTGGTCGAAGCAAGCGAGTTTGTGCTGTCTGACAACCGAGTTGTTACCGTTGTACTTCGCTTTGTTCGCTGTGGCGTGCCAATTGTTCCCAGACGGCCAACCATCCTTCCGATAAACCGGCTGGATGACCGTGCGAGCCCCATTGTTGCAGTGCTAAGCGATCGAGGCAGACCTCCAGCTTCGCTGAGAGTCGATGTAGACCTCTGCACACCTTCTGGTTTGGCGGAACCCTTGGATGACAGCCGTGCTGTTTGCGAGGATGTGGATGATGACAGCGGTGCTGGTGGTGGCGGTGCAGAAGGAGGAACACGTGGAGGGAGCTGCTGCTTCTGCTGATGGTGCAAAGGTAAAGAGCAAATAGGACGTGTGTGGTGTGCATGCACTTCGGCTACGCGGAGTCGTCCGGGCATGGATGATTTGCGACGCACAGCTGTCATCAAGGAATTACCAAGACCTTTCCCATGGCCGTTGGATGGCTGCCTGGGAGACGCAAATCCGATACCAGGAGGGTCTTCGAGAGCAGACGAGATGTGTGTGAATGCAAGCATAGAGGTTGACTTGCCCATTCGGCTCTTCCTTTTCATCGCCTCGTACTCGTTGCGAGCTTGCGCCCGAGCAGTCAGGATGGGAGTGAAGCAGACCTCTTCAAACTTGCTATCAATGTGCGCGCATCGAGTGTTGTAAGGCTGGTATCTGCGCTGCTGCTTGAACTCTGTTACAATTTCACGCAGGTCGCTGAAGCTGCCAATGGATCGCATGCCCGGCGATGGAATTTGGTTGCTGTTGCCGCTTGCTGCGGAGGATGGGGCCGTCTGCTGGTATGTAGGAGAGTCCAGGGCATCGGATCGATCGTATGAGTTTGTGGTCCTAGGTGTTCCGTGACTCTCGTTGCGAGATAAAATACTGTAAAAGCTGGCGTAGGATGCAGAATCTGGAGCATTGTCCGGCATCTCGAGAGAGCTGAGGAATATTTCTTCGAGTACATCCTGAGTCTTGACGCGCTTTTCGTACTCTTCTGTGGACTGCGAGATGCATTTGCGGAAAGCGTCGGTCCACAATCTCTTTTCCTGATCGCACATTGCAATAAATTCGACGCGATGTTTGTCGTTATACAGCATCCATGAATTTGCGTTGCCTGCTTCCGCTGTTAGCTTACGTTTTGAATATGTTGTAAGGTCACTTGCCTGTCTCGTCAGCGCAATTATCGTTTAATGCGAATATGCGTAGCGGGAACCAATGCCGAGCTTCGTATTTATCATGCTTCTTGATTCTTGCAAGAATAACATACGAGTTAAACAATGCGCACCCAAGCCTTTTTGCTTTCGAACCGTCGTTGCCAATCTTGACATCAAGTGTTCCAATCAGCCTACTGCAGCCTAATAGTCCATAGAAACGCGTGGAGAGTGCCTTTGAATTATCATCAAAGTTAGCTGAATACCTATGTTTTCAGATGTAATCCTGCTTACCCAGTCTGCCTCTAGACGACTCAGAAAAAGATTCGTTTTCTTTTCGGTATCCATCCTCGTTTTTGTCTCATTAATCGAAGCTGATACTTTTCGCATTGAATCCAGAGCCTTGGAGAGCTGTTTGTGGATGTTGGTGCCTGGCACTGTGGATTTCTGTAATCTTTCAAGCATAAGACCATACTTGAATATACGTTGCACTGGCTACAGGAAATTTGCGTAAGCCATTCTTATTCCTTCCCTTTTTTGAGAAGCTTAAGCGTAAAGATTTGTATACTCACCATGATGAGATAATCTTCAAGCTTGAGACGGTTTGTGCAGCCTCTGTTGGCGCGTATTAATGTGTGCAGTCGCTCCATAAAGGCAACGACGGCTTCACCGCTCTGGAGACACTGCTTGTGTGCTTCGACTGCCTTGTCTTGATTGACACAATACTCAATGTATACTTGGAATTTGGGAGCCTGGATATATAACAGATATCAGCGCGATATTGTACGGATTGCTGATCAGCTCGATCTCACCCAATCCAAAAATAATTGAGCAATTTTTTCAAGGAAATAAAACTCGCGATTTTGAACGGATCCGTTGTCGTCGTCATGTATCAAGAGTGACATGAGCATAACGTCCTGAAAATCCATCTGAAAGTTATAAAGATCAAAAGCATTTCGAATCATGAGATTCTTGTGCTCTTGGGATATAAGGTGTGAGTCCCGGATAGCTTTGAGAAACCCCTACAAGATGCGTTTCTTAGTATGATAGCCAAAAACGTTGCATGGCAAAACGCTCTTAACTCACGTGAACTAGGGTATACAAATCTTCGCAGTAACTTTCTTCAGTCATGATTAACTCTCGTAGAGCACTGTTTGTGGTATGTACACGGCAATTGGAGATCATTACAGATGGTGAGGATGTATCTTGCTTTTTTCCTAGCATCAATGTGCGCTCTTCTTCGTCGCTGCTGCTGCTGCTGCTGTTGCTTGAGCGCATAGGATGATTCTTTTGCTGTCTGGGGATATCCACTGATAGACCATCCTGGTTCTTATCCTCCCTAGGACGTGGTTGCTCTGTGAACCTCTTAACATTGGGATCGGTAGGCAATTGGAGAACATGCTGCATAGACCTTTGCTGTTGTTTTCTTTCAAGCTGCAGCCGTCCCATCATTATTTCGATGAGTCCTGTATCGACTCTTTGTACTACTTCCTTTCCTAGGAGCTGCGCGGCCGCATCCAAAGATGGCGGTTCTGGAGGATCAGAGTGTATTTCTCCGTCGTCGTGATCATCCTGCTTGCTCTGGTCGTTTGCGTTGGTGGGTGGGAATGTCTTGTTTTGGTGTTGCAAGCCCTTGGTAACCAACTTTGAGTCCAAGGACATGGTGGCGATCTTGGATGCCTTGGCGGCAGCTATCACCTGTTCAGATGCTGCGAATATTTCGGCTTTGCGCTGCCTTCCACGCTCCGAGCTCGCTTCGCTGGATATACTCAGAGCAGACAATGAAAGCAGAGAGGCACTGCCAAACGCACGCACGTGATGAGCAGCGGATAAAACATCGCCCTGTGTATGACTGATTGGAAGGTACGACGAAACAGCTTGACCTAGCGACGCACTGCTGCGATGATGATGAGCTCCCGCTGCAGCAGCATCCCGGGGTTCAAATATCCGTCGTCGTTGAATGGATGACGAGGATGACGAGGACGATCGCCGCTCGTCCACTACATCCTCTTCCATATTCTCCGAGATGGTTGTTGCTGTTTGGTCTTGAAGCACCGGCGAAGTATCGATTGCAATCTTTGCCATCTATAAAGCAACAGCAGCAGAGAGAAAAATAATAAGAGAAAGGGAGTTGAAAACAAAAGATGCTCGCATGCGTTTGTGGCATGTCTGTCGGAAACTTTGTAAGGCATGCTTACTAGTGAGTATGGCGGCTAAACAGTAACAAGTTTTTTACTCTTTAGCACCCCCTGTTACTTGCCCCTCCTTGAAAAAAAAACATTGCTCTTCTCGAACCTGAATTTTGCCGAAATATTACTAGAGAAAGTCAATGATGTATTACATTTTATATTTGATCCTTTTAGCATGCACGGTAAATAATTTGTAGCGCCAGCCAGGGGCCAGTTTAGCATAGTACCGGACTCTGACTGGTAGCTGACAATTATCTTTGAAATGTTCAAGAAACTATCCGTAGCATTTCCAAACTATGATGTACCTGCGATGCAATAAAACAGACAGGTAAAGAGGAAGTTTATATCTTACTCGATGCAATTCCCTATATGAATTTAGAATGGATTCCCAACTTTGCTTTTAAAAATTGCTTTCAAGTTGCGATTAGTATATACACAGAAGAAGAGGAAAAAAGAAAAAGAGTAACTGCAAGAATAACACATTGGTGGGCAATGAACCAAGTCGTTATGCACAGAGATAGCAATCACTCCACCACCCCAGGGACTATTAACTGAGATTCAAAGATTGAGTTCAGATTCAAAATACTACACGTCTGACGGGGATGGGTATTCGGCTTTAGTTGCCTTGATGGTCTAATGAAGGGCTTCCGACACTGTCCATGTTCAAGCATGGATGCTGAAATAAGAGCTTGAGACTGCGCGGCTACACCGTCGCGATGGAAAATGCATTTTGCACACATCGCAGACGGTGACACGTTAATTTCTTCGTTGCCATCCTTATCTAACGTAGCATGGCCGGTATGCCTGGATGCTGCTGGTGGACAACGAAGATACTGCAGATAAGAAGTTCGTCTATCTGTGATGCAGCGTGGGCAGACCTTGCTCGTATTGTACTCATCAACCGCAGTGACTATATGGCCCTCGGCCTTACAACATTTGATGAGTGCTGAAGCTAGTCGCGTGTCCATCGGCGAAACTGCTCCCTTTCTGTGTGATGATAAAACACCATCTTTGCCAATAGCAATCAATACGTGGTTCTCTCTCTTCTCTGCTGTCTTCCTCTGCCGCTGACGTCGGCGCTTTACTTTTTCCGCTCTGCCCGAGCTTGCTTCTGTTCTTCCGTCCAACTTACCCTCCTTTGCTTTCGCTCTTCCTGTCGCTCTAAAGCCTGCTGCTTCGCTTGTTCACTCATAACCTGTCTACGGTGTCCCTCACGATCTCGTTGCTCGGTAGGTGCATTTGAACATACTCCAGCTTTCTTCAATATCCTAGTGGCAGCCTTGTCAACAGCAGACTGTATTGAGAGAGTCATATCCCACGAACGCCGTAAAACGGGTTTGTTACAGTAGAATTAATGTAATCGGGATCCGTTCCGATCCTTTTGCCATGCCCTCACATACGCTAGATACTTGTCAATGTCTGATTGTACTACCTGCAGCCAGGTCTTGTTCAATAATATCGATGTTTGCCTTGAGTTTTTTGTCTTCTAGCCAAGACACGTTTCTGCGTGCTTGTCGGTAAAGTTCTCCGCGGCTGATAGTATGCTAAACGCCTGGTTTTGCGGGATCGTTAGGCAACTAAAACGTACCAGCAGCAAAAATTTTGCCGAGATCCACGCCAATAGTTCCACTAGACCTTTCTGACAAGTTTGCATCGCTCGTGACAGGCAAACCATCATATTCCAGAAGACGGCGACGTGTCTTACGAACTTCTGGAAGGTAGCGGGAAAGACTGTATCTCTTGAGCGTACTTTGATCGTTTCCCATCTCTTAAAGTAACTCGTATTTGGATTCCGTTTGTAGATAGCATCTCTACTGTGTAGCGCGGATGTATCTATCCAGAGATACCGGGTATTCCCTCTTTTAGCTGTGCGCCATAGGAATTCTCCTTCAAAGTAAAGCATTCCGTGTCAGAGCTTTTGCTTCTACTCCCATATCGGCAAGAACACGGAGTGGATCGCTCGTCTTCTTGAAGATATTTTCGATGCATACTAACTAACTCATCTGCCATATGCTCGCCTACGTTTTAAAGCCTTAATAAGTTTTATATTCCTAAACACAGACTCTATTAAATAAATAACCTGTGTAACATTCCTCTTTGAGCGCTAAATCCACGTTTGGAAAGCGTTTCTCCTCTGTCATTGGCCGGTGGGGCCCTCAAATTCGAAAAAATCGCTGTGGAAGCACTTTTCTGGCGGCTGTAGTGATCTGAGGAGCGGGTGGTGTGCCGATTTTTTGATGGAAGACTATAGTTAATTAATTTATACATCATCCACATGCGTTGGATGGAAGAGTGTATAACACGAAATGGGCTACAAAATTAATGTTCACTTTTGGAGTTTGGGCAGACAGAACAGACACCAATCCGAAGAAACTGAAAATTTTTGGGTATTCAGCATCTGTATTCCCGAAATTTTTGGTGTCTTTGCGCGAAGCGCATCGCGACGCCAGGAGCGCTCCAACATGTTCAGGAGATAAAGAGGTAAGCGCTACTGTTATGAACTAAACCGAAAATTGCGGGCGTATGTGCGCTGCGACGCAGGAGCGCTAACAGCAAATCAAGAACATATTCCATCGAGCAAACGTCCAATTACTATTTTGCTTTGCACCTACTACTCGAATCTGCTGAAAACATCTACGTCCCTCAAGACGAAGCGAAGCGAGTCTAGCCGCAGGCTAGTTCTCGTGTAGCTAAAGAACATCGTTTTGTACTACATACCTCCAAAACTGCTAATTCTCAAATTTGGAAGCTGTCAAAGAGCTTCCTAGAAACTAGCAACGAAAACAGATAAAGGAGCGCTTTTTTATATTACTCTTATTTCCGAGGAAACCATGTTGTCCAAAGAACACGTAGTCAAATGGAGGAAGAAGCTCACATTCAGTCTCGATCAACGTTATCTGAGCAGTTTACCTGATTGATTCAGTCAATAAACGTGAGCACCGGTCTGAATAAATTGAGCTCATCTATGTATCAACTTATGCATCCTCAGAATAAGCAGGAAATTTTGATCTTATATACCGTCCGAGTGCTGATCGAAATAGACGGGCATTCGACGGCACTGCACTGTCGAATTTTGGCTACAAAGATCGGAACAAGCATCTTACGTGACAGCTGGAGTCATCCTTCCAGAAGAGAATGCATCTCGAATGCATCTCTCTTCAGATATCTTTATATTTACTTAAAAGAACAAGAAGATACACTTCAGCGAAGAATGTCGAACAAGGTATAGAAGTTTGTAAACAAAGATAAGCATTCAACATCAAGATACGTTAAGAAACCCAACCATTTTATGTACAACCCGCCTCCAAACAGATACTTGCATTTAAGCTTCAATTCAATTGCTTATCCATGTGCCCGGCTGCTGCCAAAAACCATTGAAACGATATATTTTGGTTGAAAATACATAGATTTCCATGGACAGTACTCGAATTAGCTTACAGATTCACTAGATGGCGCGGGCGGTTACGTGTTGTTGTTGACCCCGTCAAATTTCCAGCGCATGAGGTTTTCCTTTTTTCCCTCTTCCTTCCTGTACAGCAGTCATACACTGTCAGAGCCAAACCTGGATTTCCGTGCGTAATATGGCCGTTCCTCTCTGCTCAACTTTCCAGCCGAGGGAGCATACTAACTGTAATTTGATGATACTGTTGCAGGCAGTATGGACATCGAAGACGACGATTTTCAGCCATCACCAGTTGTACACAGGACTAGAGGAGCAAAAAGAAAAAGCGGTAAGCTACAAAGTCTGCTATGAATTAACGGTAATGCTTTTAAACAGGCTCTTGACTCTTGATCACGTTCCAGCAGTTGAGAACCACGATGATGACTTTCAGATATCCTCATCCACAAGCAAACGTAAACCAAGGAAGCTACAGAGAAATAACATGACAGGTATTCTATACAGGCTTATTATTCCTTGGTATGGTGATAGTAAAGTTGCTGATTCGATGAAATGCCATAGATACTACAAAGAATGGTGACGAGTTTCTGTTGTCATCATCAGCTGCCAATCAACGTAGTGTACCAAGTAACTGCACAGTGTATGCAAATTTTGTGAATCGTATTGACATAATAATAGCCCTCGAAAACAGTGAGGAAGCCGGAAAAGATAATGCTTTGACCTGGTATTTAGGAATGATAGCTGTCTTAAAACTGGTGATAAGGAAAACCGAACAAAAAATCCAAGGCCGAAATGAAGTACGAGCTTGCGAATGCCAAACGAGCCAGAAAGCAGGAGGAAAAAGCTAAATTGCAAGAGGAGAAACAAGCAAAGAAAAAAGTCTCTGGCAAAAGGAGAGTCTGTCCGACATGCAAAGGAACTGACCACTCGAGGTCGTCGAACAAGAAATGCCCTTTTTACAAACACAAACGACGACATGCAACTGAACTTAAACGCACAAGTATTATCAAGACGACGCTACAGAATATTTGCAAAGAGGAGCGATTTGTCAATGCAGTTCAGAAACCTATTAAGCATGTTCGCAAATTTCTTTTTTCTCTCCCTTTTGGAACAGAAAAAACCAATTCCACCTATATCGCATGATTTGGTCTATGCTCTTTTTACGACCATTGCCGGCCAAGGGTGTCAAGCACCAGAATCGGTCAAGACTGCATTCAAGACTTTTAAGTCTCAAATTCCGGCCTTCGACGCAAAACGTTTCCGCAGCAAAGGTTTCATGACCTTAATCAGCCAAGCCGCACAAGAATATGAAGAAAACGTCAGAAATCATATCACCGCAAATATGGTTAAGAAAACCCAAGAGTACATCTTTGTTCGTCTCACAAACGAGAATGACGAATTCTTCATCACTGCTACGGTTTCGGAGAAGAAGGCTTTGGCAGGTCATGTTTGCGCAGTGCTGGAGATGGAACCTGGCAACGAGATCAACATACCCAAGTTCATAAAGGACAACGATAAACTGGCTGAACACTCTGAAAGGATTATAAAATTTCTTAAGAGCCAGCATCAAGTTTCCAGTGTCGGCCACCACTATTAATGCAAACCCCGAGCGATATATCCCATGGGTGTACCAAATCCTACAACGCATGGAACAAAAAATGTTCATCAAGGAAGAAAAACCGCAGGATTACGTATCAAAAGGCTTCGTACACCGACAAGTCAGTGAGGTCACTCTACATATACGTGGTCATTTGAAGGATTGATTACTCACTGTATCGTCGCTAGATCCTCAGCAAAGCAAATTTGGATCTTTCCAAAAGGCTTTTCAACAGCCTAAAACAATCAGTATACGATTCTATCCGAAAACAAGAACCGCTAAAATTATCGAGTCATTTACAAGACCTCTGCCTGAAGAAAGCATGGAAGCGCTGCAGAACCTCGTAACAACAACGCAAGATGACCTGAAAAGGGGATGCTTCAACCCACCCAAATACACTGATCCCAAAGGTGCACGCCGATTTTCGATACTACCTCTTTACACGGTACAAAAGAGACATGTTCTACTGGACAATCAAGCGTTTGCAAAGATCATGTACGAAATTGGACTCAAGAGCAACGGCTCACCGTACAAGGCAGACGATCTACACGAAGCATATTTCAATCTTTTCGATATGTCAAAGATCGGACATAGCACTCTGGAATCTCTTGACACCGACACGAGCCTTTTCTGGTATTTGGTCTTACCTCTTTCAAGTCGTCTAATAGACTAACGCTCCTCGAACGAATGGTAGGGATAAAATCAGAACCGACGGATACGATGTGCAATTTATTTTCAAGAAGCTAAAGCGACCTCCTCCTAAAGCTCTATTGGAACCAGCTGACATCAATTCCAAGTTCTTGAAAGAAGCAACTATATGGGGTGTTGACCCGGGATTAACGGATATTTTCGTTGTTGCAGATGGTTCTGCAGATGAATGTCATCGTATTCGTTCTGTCAGCGCAAAGGAATATTATGACATGTGTGGGTTCAACAAGGCCGCTGAGAGCCGGAAGAAGTTTGGCGAACATGACCCGCAAACGAAGAATCATTGATAGCATACAACAGCCAAGACAGGGTCCTTGGAAAGGTTCAAGGAATCTGCTGAATATCGAATTGCAAAACACGACGCGATATGTAAATTCTATGGCAAGGATAATCGGTATGTACAGAAAATCATAATTATATTTGTCGTTCGTCTGATATTTTGTTACCTAGATTCATAAAATTAAAAATGAAGTATTATATAAAGAAGCAGAAGGCCTTTACTGAGATGGCAAAATGTCTCACTACAGGCAGCAAGAAGTATTTGCCTGTAAAGGCGGCAAAAGCAAATGAAGAAGGCTCTACGAAAAAGAAATGGAGGCCCTTGCCGCCGGAAGACAAGACTGATGAGACAAGCATCATTATCGCTTCGGCAACGGAGCATTTGAAAGTACAATGAAAGGGAAAAGGGCGGTTCCCACCGAAGAGTTCCGAAAAGCATTGAAAAGGCAGGTGTGTACTTTGAATGTAAGTTTATGTGAAAATGGAGACGACCAAGATCTCAGCTGTGGAGACTGTTTCTAGAAAGCGAAAGTACTGCTGGTGTATGTGGATGAATATCTGACGTCCAAAATATGCCCAAAATGCAAGACGCGAACTGTGGAGAACAAGCGCGAGATCTCAGGTGTCAATGAAAAGAGCCAGATGACGATCCATGCTGTACTCAGCTGCAAAACCTGTCGTACGGTATGGAACAGAGACCACATGGCTGCCATGAATATCCGCGACGTTTTCATCCACATGCAACACAACAAGAATGAGCGGCCATTAGCATTTAGAAGATCCTCCCTGTAATCAATACTCCTATTGTAAGATTGGGGTGTGCCTTAACGCCTCAGTCATACATCTCTTGGATGAATGACTTGTTATAATAGATATATATATATATATATATATAAACCCCCCGTTAAAAGGACTTACGTGGTGAAAGGCTTTGTGCAAAATGCCTCACGTTCTTAAACAACGTAGTGGCGAATGCTCGGTCGATGGGAATAAACGTGTTGCCACTGAGTGTATGAATAGACCTTGAAAGACATCGTTGGCGAACGTTCAGGCATATAAGCAGAAATTACGGCAAGCACGTGTGCAATAGACGATCCAGTTTCTTCGTATTCTCCATGTCCTTCTTCTTCTTCATCATCATCATCTTCTTGCCGTTCTCTTCTTTTCTGTCCGGTATGCGCGACTGTATCACTGGTTGCGATTTTATCTTGGGATATTCAAAAATATCTCCCGCAGATATTTGCTTTCCAATGAATTGTTCAAATTGATGCCGGATAGAGTCTACAGACCCTTGGATCTCTTGGCGGATATGCGTTGCTGATTTGCTCAACTCCTGAGCTGCATCTCTGCATCTGCCGATATCCACCAATGTTTCGATTTGTGGCCACCATTTCCTATTGAAATCCACCCTGTCAATGTAGAAGCTCAACGATTGCTTAGTAGTATATACCTTTGATATGCAGAGGAAGCAGCTCTTGCAAAAGTTTCTGAAGTAGATCGAAAAAACACTGCACAATAATCGACAAAAACAATTTCAATATCTTGTTCATTCAGTAACGCTTCCAAACTAGGATGCTTTTCGGATGCTCATGTCCAGTCCTGGCAGCGACTGCGTGTATTCCTTTGACTCCCATACTGCGTGCTGCGTTTGCAAAAGGGAAGTGGGTGGAGTGCAATAAGAAGAAAGATTTGAAAAATACCGGTAGTGCGCGGCATAAATGTTCCCATTGCCCTACAGCAATTGCATGGGTCTGAAATTTTCAGCTGTAATCAATGGAAAGCAGGCACATGTAAATTAAACTTGCATAATGTTGTAAAGGGATCTTTGCCAATTTTTTGAGAGGTGGACACATTGGCACTGTTTCTTTCATAAAGAAACTCCTTATCTCTTGTTTACCTGACCTAATAGCCTCTGTCCTGACCATGGTGCCTTGCTTCTTTTTGCTCATTATTTAGCTTTTGCTTATAGTTCATGATATGCACTCTGAAGTCTAAGCATGTCATGACATATCTCTAGAGATTTTAGTAAAAATCAGGCCCACATGGCTTCACTCCACGCGAAAAGCAGTGTCATTTTAACAGGTAGCCTTCTCATGTGGGTCCTATCTTTATTTTCACTCCTGGCCACGGATAAAAATCAATTATCTTAGTCAGAGTATTGGACACAAGGCTCAAAGCTGCATAATAGAGCAGCAATACAAATGCTGAGATATTATCATAACAGAAGAAAGGCCGAGGAGGAGTTGAGACTAGTAGAGGCATAATATGCTTACGACCATTTCATTTATCTAGAGAAGCTTTGAATATATTTGCATTCATTGTAGAAGTAGCAAATGCAATTGAAGGAGTTTGCTGTGAGACGCTGCTAGCATCGCGAAGAAGCGATAGAAAAAGTTGATTGAGGCGAAGGATATCGAGTGCTACTTCACAATCTATTAACAGATGCCAATATGCTCTTTTCATTGCAAAGTTGAATGTCTCATGATATTATATGTATGCAGATGTTTAGGGTTCTGATATAGTATGTATGTTGAAAAATGCCTCTCATTCTACACGAAGATGACAAAAGTGGTCCGCTACAAAGAATGAGCAAGGCTTAATATAGCCAAGGGCAACGTTGCAAAGCTGGAGAACTCCATCAGAAAGCACTTCCAAATATTGGCGCTCCATGGGATGAATCAAGCCCTGGACATTTGCTAGCAGCTTTGCGTAGAAAGGTGAAAATTCAGGAGGATCTCAAGAGACAACTGAAGTCTGTTCAAGTTGGCCGTCAAATGATGATGGAATCTCTAAGAGCCCGAAATTAGAAGTTGGGTACGTCTGGCCAATGCATGGCCAAAAGCAGAGTTTGTAAAGATCGTAATTTATTTACATTGCAGAATATGGGAGCGATTGAGTACCAAGCTAATTGGTCTTGTCCATAAGTCTTCAGAAAGAGCAAACCAACTTCTGAAGCAGTACAGCAAGCAGCGAGAAGAAGTGTTGCAATATGAAATAGGATGCAAATTGAGAGCTGAAGAGGAGCTAGATTTATAAAGGTAAGCATGTAGTCATTTTCTTCATATTTCTTTTGTAGGAGGAACAGAAACAGCCTCGGGAATTTGCTGTGTCCCGTTGCAGACAATTTGAAAAAGCAATTGAAAGGGAGCAACGAGATGAAGGATACCGAACACTCCTCGCTGTCTTCGGATAGATGCCAGGACTCTACTCTCGAGCGTGCAGCGTGACCACCATTCGCTCATAAAGGATGATGGACATATATCCGTATAGGAAGGAGAATATAACGACAGCGAAACTTATGATGAACTCGAAATATATGCAAGGAGAAATCGAGAGATTGTAAAAGTCCACAGTATAGCTTAAGTTTATGATTAGAAAATATGCAGCAAAGATTTCCCTTCTCTACGTCCATTACTAGTTCAACCCACTATGTACACTAAGAATATTATGATTTATGCCACTTATCCTCTTCTTGCAAATATATCTTGTAATCTATGAGTCATTTTGAATATTGAAGCATTTCTACGAGAAAGCTTTCCTCTAAAGGGGAAATCACTCCACAACAGATGTCGGCAAATCAATTTGATGACGAGGTGGTGTCTGTGGAAAAACAAATGATTGAATTGCGGCAAGTCCTCTTCTCAACTACTTAACAAGTGACAAAAATGGCTGCCGTCTTTGGTGTTGCCGAGTTTGCTGCTACAACCAGATCTTCGAAATCAGCTGCCGAAGCAACCAGCCGTGCGCTCTCGCTTTACAGAAAATTCCAGAAATCGGTACTAGCTCTCTTGCCAGCATCGCGTTCATTCACCCTTGAATGTTGACCGGTTATACTATAGGTGCCAGAAATCCAGCGACTGTACGAGCTCGACATTCCTGTTGGCGCTTTGCGAGCAAAGATTCGCCAAGAGTTCGAAAAGCACCGTCATGTACAGGACCTCGGCGTGCGTGACGTCTTGCTTGCAAAGGGACACATGGAATACCAAGAGACCATGAACGTTTGGAAGCAGACGACACACATTTACCGTTACTTTACCGAAGAAGAAGCTCCACCAAAGCCGACCACCTTCTTGGACAAATTTTACGAAGGCAGATCCTAGACTGTTATTATTTGCAATAAAGAAGGCAGCTCCCTTTTGTTTCTAGAATCCGGACAACGCTCAAATCCTAGGAGTTGCTGCTGAGCGAAGGAAAAGCGAAAGCATTCTTTTCCTCTCTTTCTACACTTTTTGCTGCGTGGTCCTTCCTTCCTTCTCTCCTCTCTTCTTTAATATCTCCCTTTCTCTCTTTCTTTCTCGCACTCACCGCCCTTCATTTCCTCTCTCTTTTTTCCAACCCAAACCGTCGTCTGCTCTCCCTCGTTCACGCCGCATGGCACCCATTCTTCACGAAGCACGTATGTTTCATGACACCTTGTGGACAGAGCTGTGGTCAGATATCTTGCATGCAATCCACTATCGTCGGCGTAGATCGACGCCGTCGCGGCGGCACAGCAAAAGGATCGTGCCGCTTGAGCAATCAAAATTCCAAGTCGAGTATGTGTCATTTCCTAAACTCCAGGACGAGGATGAGGATGTAAGGCGCATGCCAATACCGGATAAACCATTGTAAACTCTTTTTTTTCCTGTTTTCCAATCACAATTTGCCATGTAACTATATATATTACAAGAACTACAACAACAAAGAACCTAATCAATCGCAACCATATCCCAACCAACATTGACTCTTGAAAGCCCGTTGAGTGTCAGGAGAGATTGGCATAACTGTTCTTGATTAAAGCTTGGTCGCAGATCCTCGCAACTGACAGCTGCCAATTCCACAATCCAGGGGTACAACCGTCTGTCCGTCAAAAGGGGCTGTAGACAGGAGGATGCTGTCTGGGACCTGCTAATATGTAATGTCAGACTTTTAAGCTTAGGAAATGCTCCTCTTATCCGATGCCAATCGATAGCATCGTCATTGTCTTCTTGGTATGCGACTGTGAGCGACGTCGCGGCAGGAAAATGGCAGGCGGTCAACCATTGTATGGGTAACGAAGGAATGTCAAGCACTTGCAGGGTGTCCTGTGACCTTTGCAGCCAACGGAGAGTTTCGGGCCTGTTCAATTTCGTCATAGATTTGAATTTGTCCTTATCCTCGTCGTCTTCGTCAATTTCAGAGCGAAGCCTGCATGCTCTCCAGCCGACGTCGCGGCGAACGTCCCTCGATAAGGCTTGGATCAGCTGTGCATGGAGTGACTGTGGCACGTGCAGCTCAAACGAACGCAGTGGTGCTATTGATTGTTGCTTAATTAATGACTTCATCAAAGAAACCACTCCGGTATTCGCTTGCTGTGCTGCCAGCATCAAATGAGTTGTCCTTAATTTACTTCCACAACGCCTCATCGCACGTGCAAGACGTATCAAGTCTTGACTACTGGACCTTGTTGGGTCGATGACCAGCGCAATGCTATCCGACCAGAAGGTACGGTCAGCGGCTAAGCGACAGAGTCGTTGACATGTACTACAGCGATGATATCATAGCTACTTTAAATAGGAGAACAATAAGCAGCGTTCATCGTCAGTCTGTAATTACCTAGCGACAGGTATTATTTCGAACAGATTATCCAAGCAAACACAATACAGGATCTCCAAAAGTAATTCGTCCGACAATTGTAGAAGGTGCATGATATATGTACAATGATAGATAGATAGACAGCAAAGATGATAATGAATAAATGAACGGGATTGATAACTGAAGAAAGATGAGAGGAAAATGAAGATGAACAGAGAAAAGGGAGAAGAAGAAGAAAAAGATTTGGATAGGATAGGATAACGAATGGAGGACGCTGTGTGTGTATATTTATATATGTGTGCTTTGTGAGTACCCTGGCTTGATTGTGAATGACCCCAAAATATTGGAGTGGGAGATGCTGACATATTTGCCATGTTGTTACGGACAATGACATTACAAAAGTGGTATAGCTACCTTTAGCGTCTTGCCATAAATTCTATGAGGCATCGCCGGTACCCAGGGCTCCCTACCTGACAAGACAACAACCCAGTTTACTGGCGATTGATATGGCAACAACAAATATTTAATGTTTTTCTTTCCTCGACCTGGTCACGGAGTCCAGATGTCTCCCGTCCGGTTCATGTATAAGCACATTGTTATCAGTGAGTTGTCTGGGCGGTTGGTAAAAAGGGACATATGTCATGCCACGTGCAGGGGGTTTAAACATTTGTGTTTCTTGTGTTCGACGCTCCACTTGCACCCCACTTTCCGATTATTAAATGCTTTCCAAGAAGGTTTCTGCATCGGGTAAAATGCACATAAAACGCGGCAGCGTCGTACAGTCTTTGTAAACAAAAACGGTGATGACAACTGCAAGGCTGAAATGAAAAGAACAAGTGATACGCATTCGAGAATAGTCTATTGTATAGTTACCATCATCTCTCCGTACCAGTTTTACTCGTTCATTTTCTCCTGATGGCTCATATATTTCACTTTCTTTTTTTAATTCATCGACATGCTGCCTATAGAAACCCGCCTCCTAAATAAAGACCACTGTCAAAGCTGGCGACGATCCCTGCAGAATAGCGACCACAACAGCTGCAGGGCGTCCCAAAGTCATTTGCGTTCGATCGATTTATTTCTGCAATATGCCTGCAACATAACGTCCTTGATTCATCCATCTGCAGCCACCCACTCGCATGCATCCATCCTAGTTTAGCCCGCCACTTATTGGTTCTACGTACGTACAGCGTCTCTTCTGGGCACATCAGGTCAAAGTTCGGCCGCAAGGAGGTAAGTCATTCGTATGTGTGATGCACAAATATTTACCATTTTCTGTGATTTTTCTTCTGCAGCACAGGGCTTACGCATTTGTTTACGTGGATTAGCCTGTGCTGTTGCGTTTTTGCTTTTGATTTTGCTTCTCCTTTCCTTTCCATTTACATCCATCCGAATGCCGCAATCACTTGACATCTAGCTTATATAACAAATATGGAACTGGAGCACCAACGTATACTGTCAGGCCAATTATGTGCCCATGATCACTGCAAACATAAAATTGAATAATGCGCAGTCTGTCACTAGTCTGGAGTAGTTCTGGCATCGTATACCATGGAAAACAAATGGTAGCATATATTAGTACGGAGAAAAATACGGTACTTGAGGATTCTCAGAACTTTAGGATGTATCATCTTCCACATTCTGCTCCCATTTGTTGCTCTACAATGCAGGCAGAGAATGAGCTGGATGGATCCAGATATCTGAGAATCATCCTCGTTATTTTGACGACGTCGGTATCCTAAAAACGGCACAACTTCCCTAAGCGACTCTCGACAGGTTGCAAATGTTACGTACCCTCTTGAAGCGAGCATTTAGTACGACGACCACCGTTATGAAATCAAAAAAGTTCGACAGCCTCAAAGCCGATGAAATTTGGGAACTTTTCTCCAAAAAGCAAGATTTTCAAATGCCTAGCGCAGCATTTCATTTACGAGCATACAGAGTGGATGACGCCCAACCTTTGGACACACTCAAAGTCTCCATAATTGCTGCGAAGAAGACTATATCGAAATCAGCTGTGATTCGAAATCGAGCAACACGAAGAGTCAAGTCCGCGGTTCGTCAAGTCTTTTGCGACTATGCACCTAAAAGTGAGTAACATAGGCGGCTTGAAGACCACGCGCTTTGCATTAATGCAATCATTTCAGATTATAAATATTTGTTTTTTCTTCATCCACCGTCTGTAACGTCGTCTTGGTCTCAAATACTGAAAGAAGTCAGTTATGCGGCGCAGGTGGCATCACGAAAAGGGAGGAAACAGGATCGACAATTGCAGTCTCCAGGCACTCGCGTGAATTCACACAAACCAATGAAGAAAGGATACCCAACAGCATACCAAACCAAGATGCAGACTGTCCAGGAGAAAACGTACAAGTGAACTCTACTTTGCCATGTAAATGATTCAATGTAGACAAATGCAAAAATCCTCGTCTTTCAACTACGGTAAGCATGATCTCTTAAAAGTCAAGTCACTATCGTTACTCATTGCTGCAGTCATCTTGTAAGCACAACACCAAGGGAAGCATTATTTCTGGCTATGGCGATGCTACTATTAACAAGTAAATCAAGCAATGCAATACAAAGTTGGGAATCCATCAGACAAATTTCAATATAATTGACCCAAATGGTTGTGTATTTGAAATGGATGCTATTTAAAATGTGGACTCAGACTGATTTACATCTGTAGAAGTCGTTGGATTGCCAGGATTTCGTTCGGATGCTGAATAATGGACCATTACAAGTTGGAAACTTACAAGTTGTATTTTATCCGTCTATTATTTGTAATGTTAGCAACACGCGATTCCGTATCATTCGATGTTCCTTAACCAGATGGCAGACACCGAGTTGAAGGCATGCTCCCTGGCTGCTCTCCTCTCACTGTCCCTTTCTTGATACACACGTAGAAGCGTATTGAACAATCGTGTTCTATTCACGGCAACCTTCCCTTCTCCCTATGGAAGATTCGCTACTAACTAAGGAAAACACAGCTTGGAGCACACAGCTTCATCGAGCGGCTAGCCTCCTGGAATTGCCCTTGTCAATCCTTCAAAGCCGAGAGTCTGTAGCGACACTACAGATTTAGACAAGAACGATATAATGAGCTATCCGCCATAGCACTAAATGCGAATCAAAGTTATGTTTCGCCACCTATGGCATCGCCAAGTTCATTCATAAAATAATTGCATGCATTTAACGGACGAAATGAACATATGTGTAGCAATACTCTATTTTTCGATACGGCGTGGTTATATCCAATACAGCTCCTTTTAGCTTTTGATTTCGATGTCTTGACTCCGTAGGACACGCCCTTTTCTCTTGGTCATGAGTGAATAGCAGCATCGCGCAAGTGTTTCCTCCTGCCCGGTTAATTGGCCATGGCGTCCATGTATTCAAAGCACATTTGCTGCAAGGGAGCTAACCCTCCAAGAAGACTCCTAAGTGCCAATCCTTGACGAAAATATGGCACCATCGACACGTTCTCTCAGGGCATCGCTACTATATATAAAGCTAGCAGGAAAGTCAATGCTCACACCATTGCCACTTCAACAAAAGTTTCAAAACAAGACTTAATATCATGCGCAACCCTGCTCTCGCTTTGCTCATCATTGCCTCAATCATATCAAACCTCGCCTGCGCTGCGCCTATCACACGCACTAATTCACATAATGGCAAATCAAATCACAAAGCAACTCTCCAGAATCAGCAGGGCCAGCAAGAACCAGAATGCTATCAGTCTCATTCCATGTTTGGAGGATGGCAACGCGTCTGCCGCTGATATCAATCTTCACCAAGTTGATAACAATGATCGACATTTACATATATCATACGACTAACTAAATAAATGATAATAATAATAATAATAATTTCAAGCATTTTCAGAAGAGGTTATATTGTATTTACTGGTGTAAGAAAGGCGATAAATCTGTCGAACATCCAACAAATAAACCTCCTCCGGTATTGCCTATGACTGTAATTAGCAGCATATAAGGGAGATTCGGTTTAGGGATGACGCTACACGATGCGTGCCCGCAGCAAATCGATAATATCGCATGTCTAATTTTAGGATAATCACTCCTGCAGTACGTTTGTTTGCAGCTTTTTCTCAGGTCGGCACGCCGAAATCCGTCTGCAGCACATATTTAGGCATCCCAGCAGGACATGGAGCTGCTGGACATACCAAACGAATATAGTCCGCGATATTTCATTGTACAAATGATACGAGCACGTGTTGACAATCACGATTGGAAGATTGCGTTGAATATGAAGTTACCTCTGAATCCAAGAAGAGAAGATGCTGCAATGATCAAAAGTAAGTTTGCTAAGTTTGATAGAGCTCTTTCAGTTTCATGATGGATTTTGCTTATAACTGGCTTCCACAAATTTCAACTTTCAACAAAATCTGCCGAATCTGTCACGTCCTGCTGGATTGTTGTTGCAATTTCCTAACCAAATGTTGCCTTACTGCATCAGGAAAAACCCATTTCTCTTCACCCCTAAGTATCACCGCTGTATATCTGTTCGGAAGGTTGGTCGTATTATAGTTATCCCTCTAGCTGTACATGTATAAGTACTACTTAGATTAGATTCACGTCATGTACTGGGAAGCAAAGGATTCCACGCAGAGTTCATGGCGACCAACTTCAACGAGACGTCCGTAAGTGTGCTTTTAGATGATTGCGATTCTTATAAATAAGGCAACAGCAATGGGGGCGGCATGAACAGTATTGTAGAAGGGATATCACAGTTCCTTGATTCATGCCGTAGTCTGCATTGAGGGGCACGTGATTTCAATTGTTTAACTAGATCGTCATCAAAACCGAACGTTTTGCGAAAGTGCACACATACAAATGGCAACCTTGCCTACAGACTACAAGCATCCTGATGTTTGTGTCGACTATCTGTGCGGCCTCTGCCCTTACGACATATTAAGGTAGTTGTCGGTTTTGAATGAATTTATTAGACCGTTGAATTGCTCAAAACGCAGCAGTAGAGATTCGGTGGGTATTTACAGTAATAGATCCGGAATCGAATGCATCTTACACTCTGCTTAGCAATGGGACAAATGTCCAAAGCTCCATTTACCTCAACTGAAAACGCAGTACGAAGAAAGTGTGAGATTCTTTCCTTCGCGTTCCCTGGGACAACAGCATCTTCGAAACTTGAAAGACTTTAGTGCGCGTAGACAGGAATCCACCCAGCGGTTCAAAAAGTATAGTTGTAAATACGACACTGACAGTGCAAAAAGAATTGTGAGTACGCTTCAACAGGCAGGATAGGATACACGTCTGACAAGGAATGATGATATTAGCGTGATGTTGCAAGCCGAGAGAATGTGAAATTGTTGCAAAGACTAGCAGAATGTGAAAGCATGTGCAAAGGTTTGTCCGTTTCGGATTGCAGAGTCTTTACTTGGAAAGATGACATGTATATTGTATTTTAGATGGAGATACTCGCGCATATCTGCTAGAATACAAATTACGGGAGGTTGCCCGGTCAATAGACGAAAGCATTCGGGCCCAGGTACCTTGTTGTAACACTGATTCCCTTGTCTCGCATTATCGTGTGCTGAATAGCTTTGATGCAATTTAGGCGGGTGGTTATGAGGAGAATAAGGGACCGTCATTTCCGATATGCAATGTATGCGGTGTATCGGTACCGAAAGATCCTAAACCATTGGTGCATGAAATGTCGCAAGTGAGTTCACGAAGGCTGTATAAAGTAAATTATACTCTAACATTGTATGTTTCAAGACACACAGAGCCTTTATGCGAATAAGAGAAGAGATAAAGGATTTGGAATCAAAAGAACGGGCATATCAATAGTAGAGAGAAATGCATAGTAACAAAAACACACACACACAAAAAAAAAGAGGCATGTCAAACCCAGCAGCTTGTGTCCTTTCTTCTAGTTGCCGTTGACTAGGCATACAAAGATCATGAGCGGATCCTCTCCTCAATCAGCTACCACACCTTCCACTCCTATTCGAATTACTTCAGGCCACACCTATAAACGGCGTTACAGACCGTATTTCACTAAACGGCAGTTGTCGGCGCTCTTGCATCTAAAGCAGCCTGGATCCACGCTCGCTTCGAAAGAAATCAGCGCACGTAACTCGAGCTGCAAATTTATGGAGCAAGTTGGCAAAAAGCTAGGCTTGTATGACATTGCTTGAGGGGAGGGATCGTATAAGCTGCAGAGTTTTTGCTCACTTGCTGCTCAGTCCTCAGGAGACAATCAGCACCGCGCAAGCATTGTATCATCGATTTTACTTGTACTATTCAATTCGACATTATCCCCCGCAGGTAAATATATATTAACGAGTACATTACATTCCAGTGATTTCTTTTCCTTACGTCGGTTCAAAAAGGATATCAGCGTTACTTGTCTTTACGTTGCATCCAAAATTGAAGAAACACATAAAAAGCTCAAGGATATATTTGTAGCTGTTTACAGCGTCAGATATCCAGATAGCAAGGAGCTAGATCCAGAACATGTAAGTTTTTCAAACTTGTCATCGTTTGAATGTGCAGAGTGGGCTGATATGGAGGAAAAAGGTATCTGAAGAGCGGAGGCGGCGGATAGTCGGTTATGAAAAGCTTCTTTTGGAAACTCTTTGCTTCGATTTCCAGCATCAGCATCCGTATGAATACATTGTCAAGTTTGCAAAATGGATTCAGCTTCATGAATCCATAGATGGAAAGATCCTTGGAAAGAAGGCATATGAGTTAGCTGTGTATAGGTAAGTGAAAAAGAAATGTACTCGCTATGATGGTTTATTTACTATAATGTCGTAGTTATCGAATCCCGTTATGTATAGAGTATCCAGCCCACACGATAGCCGCTGGCTGTATTTACCTGGCTTCTATACTATTGAAAGAAGAAGATCAGTCATTTCAAAGTCTGCCGGGTCATCATCCTTGGGATAAATTGTTCTGTTCACGGATGATTGATATTGAAGGTAAATCAGACAAATGTACTTGAAGCTGGACGTGTTCTGAATAACACTGTCGATAGATGTCTGCCAACAAATACTTGATCTGCATATATTAAATTGCAGTAACGAGGATGGCGAGCGATATACGAAAATCAAGATCAGAATCAATGAACAAGCTCGAAAACGTGGATCAGATCCAAATATAATGAACGAAAATGATGATGTGAATAATCACAGGACGAAGTGGGAATTCGAAGGGATGTCTCCACTTGAAGTGGTCAATACCAATCAACATACAGTATGTTACCAGTTTTCAGAGATATCATCTCGAGAATAAAATATATTTAACTGGATAATCATATACACGACATGGTATGATAGATATGAGGAATGCGGAAGAGTAGGGTGAGCGGCAACATGACATATAAAACAAGGGAAGCAAATATCTACGAGGACAAGAGCCAGCTCCGCCATGATTTGCGTTGAGGAACAAGCGAAGGTGGTGCTTCAGACGGAGGTGGAGTGCTCACAGTGGTGGTGGAAGATGGAGTGGGTGCGAGCTCGTTTGTCAAGACAATTCTCGACTCTGCTGTTTCATCTCTGGATTGTTTCAAGAATGGCAATACATTGGTGCCACCAGTACCACGTACGACTCCAGTTTTAGGATCGACATGCTTCGCCAATCCGAGTTCGGGAAAAAGACGACTCACTTTCGCCGATATAGAGCCCTTCCGGATTGCCGGCGCAGTTTCCAATGCTGTCTGTGGATAAAGCACGTTCACACCATCCTCAGTCTTTATCCTTTTGGCGGGCTTTTCGATATCATCTTCTGCAATTTTGGACTCGATAGCAAAACCGCCGTGAGCAATGTTGGGTCCCTTGCGTGCTTGGTTCACAATGTAAAGAGTCACAATCTGCACGTGCTTGTCACGGAAAGCTTTCAACAACCCAAGGCAATCATTGTAAACTTGTACAAGTTTTGTTTCATCGTCAGAAAGGTTGTCTGCGTGCTCTTCAAGGTGGAGCATAAATGAACGCAAATTTGCTGCAATTTCCAAATCTTCCAAGAATTGGCGATGTTCCTTGGGCATATATTTGCGCATGGCTCGCAAAAATGCATTTCGATTTGTACGGACAAACGGAGGTGGAGACGCTCGCGCTGTAGGCGTAGACTGTCCGCTTTTCAGGTCATCAGCAGGATTCGGCGGTGGTAGACGACGATATCGATCGTTGACAATGCCGCCTGGATTCCGCTCTCCAGTTGGAAAGTGTTCTACACCGAGTGCAACGTCCAATGCTGCGATTAGACTGCTCTGAGCTGCACTGCCTCCAGCATAGCGTCTGTATTGTCGTAAAAGCCGTTCGCCCTCGGATAGATGACTCATATCTGCGTATTCGTCTGTCTCTGCAGCCCACAAGGAATCAACGCCCTCGTAGATCAGTCCGAAAGGTAAGCCTGCTTCGGCCATGTTTTCCCACCCTGCCAGATATGGACGAATTTTCCAATAGAAAACATAAGGGTCACATTTCTCGTACATGCGCTGCAGTGCGTCATTCATATGTTCCAAGGATGTTCGAATGGTCTCCAGGTCGGCAGTAATAGCTGGAACATTTCCGTCTCGGACGTGCTCGATGGAATTCACAATAGCTCGCAAGCAAGGCGCTCCGGCACTTTCGATGGCTGTTGTGACAAGATAGAACCATGCCTCATCCAGTGAACCTGAATATGTTGCCAGGGTGGTCAGGTTGCTACGCAAGAGGGATGTCAATGTATGTTTCACTAGAACGTTTCCATAAACGGGATATAAATACCTAAGATCGATAGGACCGTCTTGATCCAACAGTCTGTAATTCCACAAAACTACAGCGGCGTGGCACACCACAGGACATAGTCCCAGGTGGTTGGCTATTCCAGTCCACGGTACTGCAAGATTGGCAGGCAAAACCTGTCGTGGGAAAATTGATGTTAAAAATGGAAGTCCCCGTGATATCACGTCAAACGCACCTCTGATGTTTCTTCATGTTTGCCCCAAACATAGCTGTGAGAAAGCATACAAAGAATAAGGAAAGCCCGGCGATACTCCTGCACAGTTTGCAAGCGAGTGTGGTCAAGCAGTGGCATCTGAAAATATTTATCAATTTTTCTGTCCAAACATTGAAACAGCTCAAGTTATAGCTCACCATTTTAATCTTTTGGCGTAACTTTCCGGCAAGCAGCAGTCCATTGAAGTCATTCATCATGTTTTCCCAGGGTTCAAAGTAAGGATCCTGTAGCCGTTGTAAGGGCGGCTCCTCGGGCAAAAATCCAGTAATGGGCGAAATGTCGTAATGCTCCAGCGGTTGCATTGCACACATTGTGGGCATGAGAGAATCCCAGTCGCTTGAAAAAGATAGAGAAGATAAGAGAGTGAGCGAGGAGGAGATGAAAAGAGGAGAGAAAGGTTACTGGAGTTACTGGAACTGAAAGAAAAAAAAAAGATGATCACCAATCAATCACCGCAAAGGTTACTACTTCGCGCCATCATTCAGCCGAAAGCACTATTTCTTCCTTTCCGGCACTCCATTTGCATCCTTGCCTGCGAACTCGCAAAGAATATGGCGTGCCAATAAAGTAGCTCCTTGTATTCAGATTTCTGTATGATGGTTTGCAGTTACCTTTTCCTTGATGATTGAAAGACTTTAGATATCCGGAAGCGATAGATGAGGTTAAAAAGAAAGAAGATCTCGGATGACTAAGGTTTGCACCAAGCCAAGAAAGTATATAGGCTATGCTAGAATTCTGCATGCGCACGACATTATCTGTACATGGTTAAAATTTCCCGGATGGCTGCATGAGCATTGATGTCGATCAAGCGATTTGTCAACAATTCCCCGCATGGCTTGGGTCCCTGCACAAATCGCTCTGCATGCAGTAAAAGCACCGCCAGTTACCCCACACCAAAAGAAAAATGTAACTGGATGGAGTATTCTAAGCTCTTCGTCTCTACCTCACGGACTCTACTCATTCCTTCTAAATAAGTACTTTACTACACAGTGTTCGTCGCAACGACAAGAATAGATATTACATATTAATCGTGCGTATTCCAACGGTTAAAAGTGAGTAATCTCGAATTCGACACTGCCAAGGTCTACAATGAAGGTTAGGTAGTCTTGTATGTTCGTTGGTTTTGTGGCAAGTCATGCATATCTGGCAACGCTGATGCAAAATGAGCATCACAGCTATAAGCAGCGCTGGTGCAAAAACTACTTGAAGTCCTAAATCTTGCATGTTGCTTTTCTTGGAAACTTGCAGAAGTATTATGATTCAATCCGTTCGGTGCAGCCGTTCGTCTTGGCGAACGGCCCTCTCCTGACCTTCATTTACATCAATGGCATCCTCTGCTGTGAGAACTTATAATAGCATTCCTCTTGGTTCTTGGTTGATGGTCAATTGTATTGTACGTACATATTCACTGCAATATGTATGAATATTCCGTTTTGTCGTGCAAACAGTAATGCAGGAGTATGTCACATGACGCCTACGCCACCAGGGGCAAAGCTATTCACATACTATACATATAGAGTTACGACGAGCATACTGGGACACCGTTCTTTCTGCTCCTACACACTACTTTTCAACTTGAGTGTGTTGGCAACACAGATTATCATGGCCAGTGCTTCGCATAGATTGAGAAAACGAGACAAACATAATGACCATGACAACAAAGATGACGCAATAGAAAGGGATAAGAGCAAAAGCAAAGATAAAAAAAAAGGACAATGAAAAGAAGAAGAAACATAAAGACACAACGACAACAGCGTTTTTGCCAGATTCAACAAAGTCGGACGGCGATTCAAATGCGACACTGTCGTATTATCCAGGCGGTCAGGTACCTACAAGCGCCGTTGGTCCAGTTACTATCACCGTCATTGTCGTATTGGTTCTGGCTACGTGTTTTATCCTATATTGTGCGAGAATCCGTCGAGCCCTCAGTAAGCAAAAAAGGACGTCGACAATCAATGGCTGGAAACTATTCACAAGCGGAACAGGCTTGCCACCCTCCGAACCAGAAAATAACAACACTTGTCAACCACGAAACAATGTCAACATACAATGAAAAGTATATGCGAGAAGCACTCGCTGTTGCACAGGAAGCTTACGATAACCTGGAAGTACCCGTTGGTTGTGTCTTTGTTAGCAGCAGCGGACAAATTCTAGCCAAGGGACGTAATCGGCCGAATGAAACATACAATGCAAGTAATCAATGCCGCTTTTTGTATTCGATCATGAAAATAGTCTTGCTCAACTGCCACACAGGCAACAAGGCATGCAGAAATTGAAGCTATAGACGAAATCCTCAAAGAGCACAAAGTCTCCATTTTCAAGGAGACAGATTTGTATGTCACTGTGGAACCTTGTGTCATGTGCGCTTCTGCGTTGCGCCAGCTCGGTATCCGCCATGTATATTATGGGTGCGGCAATGAGAAGTTCGGTGGAAACGGGTCAGTTTTCGGTATCAATTCAGAGTAAGTGCAATGTCATTAAATCACTGTTAGCAGCATTGCTTAAAGGGATACGATAGCTCTAGACTTGATACGCCCAACTCCGTAGGGTATCCGTCCGAAGGGGGTTATTTTGACAAAGAGGCCATCATGCTACTGCGAAAGTTTTATGTAAGGGAAAACGATCATGGTAAGTACAGGGCATGATGATTCAAAATCGATATGCACTTGACTAAAGTAAGCTTAGCACCTGTTCCCAAGAAAAAAGCAAACCGAGTGCTGAAAACTGAAATCTAAGCACGTAAACTATGTACCCTATCGTTGTTCTTTGCTTTTCCGTTTTTGCCTTTCGTTTTCGTTTCATTTCAATCTTTTTCATCATCGGTGCTGGGTCTTGTGTTGTTATCCAAGATAGGCGCCTGATCGTCTACATTGTTTACACTTTTTTCTTGACTGTCTTCATGTGCTGCTTCTTCGATCTCATCGACTACATCGTTGCCCAATGCATCTCTCTTTGGGATATCCGCCGCGACGCGTTCAGCCATCCAATCGTACCATTCTTCCAAGGACTTTCCATGCAGAATGCCAACGATAATCACAGACATATTGTCGCAACCAAGACCGCCAACTTCGCTGTCCGGAGCTAAACAACGATCCATCAATAATTCGCAAATTTCATCCAACGGAGTCTTCTCTGCGAGTTCGGCTCGAATAAAATCAATTACTTGCTGGTTACTCATGCAATCCCAAATGCCTTAAACTACTGTTTAGTTTAACTGAATATATGGATTTAGCCTTTCAAGCTTACCATCACATGCCAATACAAAAAACTCGTCATTTTCAGTGATCACGTGCTCGATAATATCAGGATTGCCTGGGATCAAACGGTGAGGACACTGTTGTTGCTATCAGACCCGTATGTAACACATTACAAGTAACAATCTGTTCTTCGGCTGGAAGTTGATCATTCTGTTTGAATTCAAAGTCACCGATTGCGCGAGACAGAGCGAGATTGCCTGTGATAGTCTCCTGTTGAGAAAAAAGTCCATCCGACGCTGTCATAACAGAACTTGACTAACCATTTACTCTTCCAAATTCGACAAATCCTCCGGCTGCAATGATACGTTGCGACTCCTCACGGTCAACGGGCTTGTGATCGTACGACAATGCCTTGCTCTTGCCCTTTACACTGATAATAGATCGTGAATCGCCTGCGTTCGCCTTAAAAAACGCGGTTAGACACACCCGGGAAATCTACGTGTTTGCATTTAACCTACGACTAGGATTTTGTTATCGGGCGTAACGAGTGCCGAGACAGCGGTGCAACCCGAAGGATCGTATGCAAAGTTTGTGTCTGAAATGATTCAAGTCGATTGCTATAGACCACTTTCCTCATCATTGAACTGTTACCTTCACTTATTTCCTTGTCTATAGTCATGTAGCCATCTTTTAAGGCCTCCCGATATTCCTTTCGGTCAAAATGCTTGCTCTCCCTGACTTTTTTGTGAAGAACTTGACCAGTGTATTGGGCGATGGTAGCGCCTTTTTTTGCATATGGTTTGTACATTCAATCACTGTTACGGATAGTAAAGGAATATGCACTGCATTACCTCCATGACCATCATATACTCCAAAAAAGCTTGCATCGGTATCATCCAGCTGCAGCAGCGTCGTGTGTGCATCCTCCATAGCTAGCATGTATAAATAAGCGGGTTCCAGTGTTCGCTAAGCGAACAACTTACATAGCCGCCACCCTTGCATTGCGGAGGCGCCAAATGCCAATCTGTTGTTATGGTCCTTGCTGGAAGTTTTGGTGGTAACGGGTTCTGAGAGTGTTTGTCCCATCCTGGAAATAGCTCAGTTGCTTGTCTAAACGCAAGTGTTGGCTTCAGTTTACTATCGCTATGTTCTCTTTGTGCGATGTGTCCGATCGATTCAAAGAAGCAAATAAAAGGGTTGGTTTGGGCAAAGCCGACTGAGGAAAGCGGTGCATGAATTTCGATCGACGCACCATCGTAATCGCGATGCAAAAGGCAAGAAGGCTTGGCTTTGCACTGGATAAAATGGCAGGGGACACAATGCGCCTTTAGAGCAATGCTGTAAATGCTCCTCTATCAATATTCTGTAAACATACTGCACAGCTATCTTGTGCTTCTTCTAGATATAGATGATGGTGGCATTATGCTTCTTAAGATCAGTTGATACCTGTTCCCAAAATCCATTTCTGAGGCCTGTTGCAGCATTCTGTATGTACTTGACGTTGTGATGGAGGTGGCGGGAAGCGTTCTATTGATTCAGGTAGCTTGACCTTCTTTTGGAGGGATTGAATTAAGTCAAGAAGAGGGAAAAAATTAGCTTGATTCTGCGATCATATGTACCAATGAATAACTTCATTGTGAAACTTCGTGTCATTCATATCGGAAATCTTCTAAAGATGAACATATAAATTTGTAATGTCAATCATAGTCTTTAGCGATGCTCGATATACATGTTCGATTGGACTGACTCGACGATACAGCAGTCCAAAACGGATAATGCTATGTAGGACCGTTATGACCTCTGAGATAATAATAATCATATTTGCAGAGTGATACTGTCGCGGCGATGTTTTCTTTCAATAGCCGAACAATCTGATAACATTTCGAGAGCATCATTATTGATCAGCAAAAAAAAGCGATGTCTGATCGGATCGCTGTGTTTCCCCGACATCGATCAAAAAATCCAAAGCAATTGAGGACGACCAGTCATTTTCCTCCGGCTGCGAAGACCACTTTATCGACATCTGTTCACTACCAATCTTGAATGTCATCCGCTAGTGTATCAAACTCACAGTTGAAACTGGAGGTACCAGAAGAGCCAAAAAAGGGGACCAAGGATATCTCGCCTGAAGCGTTTGCCACCGTCTGCGCAAACTGCGGCACTACGACGACTCCATTGTGGCGACGAGGACCAAACGGCGACACCATTTGCAACGCCTGCGGCTTGTACTTTAAGGCCAGAAACCAGTATCGTCCAACAAACATACGTAGGAACAACCACAAGAAACCTGAAAATGATTGTGAAGGCAGTGCAGTGTCGAATGGCTCCTGCCCTGGGGACGGTCACTGCAATGGCACAGGTGGATCGGCGTCCTGTGCTGGCTGCCCTGCTTTCAACCAGCATCAGGCTGGCAAGCAGACATTGATATGTGCGAATTGTCGCACGACAACAACGCCGCTGTGGCGAAGGGACGAGTCTGGCAACACCATTTGCAATGCTTGCGGTTTATATTACAAATTGCACAATATGCATCGGCCCGTCAGTATGAAGCGCAGCGTCATCAAAAGAAGAAGAAGAGTAGTTGTCAATGAACATGCTAGCGAAGAGGAGCAGGAAGAAGCTGCTTTGCAACAATCTGAAAAGGACACATCGGATACACCAGTAGCTCAGCCGTCCAGCACGTCTATACCGGTGGCAAACGATGCTTCTCGCACGGCCATTGTTCGGAAACGTAGAGTCAAGGACTCATCAGAAACAAATGAAAAACGACAAAAGAATGTACGCATGAATAGCAATCCTCAGCAGCAGCCATCTTCATCGTCGTCTCCAGAAGATAAGACTGTTCTTCCGGTGCCTCCCATCGAAGATTACATTGTACCCAAACGAGCGAAGCTGCCGCATGAAGAGCGATCAAGCATTGAATCGACAACCACCACAACCACAACTGCTACTGCCACTCCTACGACTGCCGCTAATACTATTGCTACCACTACAACGCTGCTTCCAAACGCTGACAATATGGATAGCCCAACACCCGAGTCACCGCTTAGATCCTCCTCGTATCTCCCTGCTCCTCGATTGCCACCAATTTCTTCTGAACGACACTCTGCGAGTTCGGACGGACCGCTACCTCCAGTATCTTTGCCGCTCCTTCTGCATCATTCCCACCCCTATACTCCGCATCCTCATCCCCATTCTCATCCTCATCACCACCCCCACCATACCTCGCTGCCTTCATCAACGACTGTGCACGCTCCGCCCCATTCGCACTTGGCTGAATTTGACGCTGCATTGTCACGACTGGAGCATCTCCGACGGCAAGTGGCGCCATCGTCTCCCCAAGCTTATGCATTATCAAAACTAGCATCTAATCTAATGGACATTGTACGAAAGGCCGAATCGGCCGTCATTTAGTAAAATATTGGACAAGACAGTAAAAAAGAATGAAAAAAATATACAGATCGTTTCGTTGCAAGATAAAGGGGGAGGGATAGAAAAAGTGAGAGAAGAGAGGGTAATGATTTACACACAAAGGTTACAGGCGATCTTGGCGATGGGCGGTTGAGGTATCAGGTGTAGGCGTTTCTCTTTCTGTGCGCTTCAATCGCTTCTTCTTTAACCAGTCATATATCTCTAATACCTGGCTATTGTGCCGTTTCGTTCCAAATGCGAATTTGCGTTCCATTTCTGTTTGTTTCTGTTCATCCGTTTCCTCCTTCTTTTCCTTCCTGCATGCTGCCGTTGCCTTTTCATTTATTGTACCTCCTCCTCCTCCTCCTTCTTCTTCATCATCATCATCACCCTTCCACCATCCACTGACAAGACCGAGTCGTACTGTGATCTTGGCAATTTCATCGTCGTATTCTCGTTGTTGCCGTTGCCAAAACTGCTGTCGCAAATCCAGTACCGGCAGCGTGCGTTCCGTCAAATTTGGATCAGCTCCCTTTCGGGTTTGTTCATAGCAGTTCTCACGCGATCGATGAAATGCCAAGTTTGTAAGCGGCACGTGAGCAGTGCCGACGGTCTCTTTGCTGAAAAGAACATGCTTTTCATCCATGAGAATCAAAGAGACCTCCAAAAATGCCTGTTCATCGAGCCATTTCTGTATGTCTACGAGATGCCCGCGTAGATGAAAGCATGTAGGCCATGTGCACGGTTTGACTGCAGAGATAGACGCTGCAGGGCGGTTGACACGAGTTGACAAAAAGTTGTAACTGAAGAATGGTTTTTTCGAAACGCCACGCGGTCGGTTAGCTGCACGAGGCTGCAGTATCAAATCCTTGAGGTCATCAGCATGCACGATATTGAAGTAAAACGTAAAAGGGGAGCTTCCCTTGCCGATCTGGTGATACAGTGGGACCTGGTCTTCAGATACAGTTGTTATTACTGATTTCTGTGAACTGATTGCGCTGGCAATCGATGTATGCGTCGAGGATCGTGCTAACGGCCTCTTGGGTGATTTCAGCTGTATTTGCTTAAACTCTGCAGATAACTGCTCCATATCGAGCGAGTAGTCCCGCCGCCAATCCGCGTTGCTGCTGCTTTTCTGCGCTATATCTGTCTGTGACTTGATACGTCGCAGACTTTTAATATCTTCCTGAAGTTTTGGGGGGTTCGTGATGCTAGAATCGGCTCTTTTCAACGCTACTGACTCGTCCGTTATTTTTTGGGACAATCGCCTCAGCGCTTTTTGCCGCTGCTGCAACTGCCTCTGTCTTTGAGATGCCGTTTTTGGAGATAATGTTTTGGATGAGGTCTTTAGGAAGGATACAGAAGCAGGCGTGGACAGCGCAGTGTTGGATGTTGTCGACGTGGTATCAGAAACCAAGAACGGGGTGTCGTTGCTGCAAAGATCAAGATCCAGGAACGGAGGGACGTTGGACTGAATACTGTTGGATGCCTTGTACTCTGCAGGCATAGGCACGATAAACAGGCCAGCTCGAATCTGCTCGCCCTTGTCGCCTAGGGGTTGCCAAGCAGCTCTGTCTGTCATGGACCGCTTTATCTGGTCGAGGTGCCCACTGTGGTGCGCAAACGCTTTAGCTTCAGCAATGTGAAGCCGCACGGTCCCAATGAGCCGCTGGGAAGCGTCGCATGAGACGGCTTTCACGCTGAGCGAGATTTGCGCATTGTGGGAACGCAGTCTTTGCAACAATTTGGTGGATACGAGGTAAGCAAGATTGCGGTTTATGCGTACAGTTCCATCGCGGGATACGGGCCGCGGTGCAGTAGTTATGACAGTTGCTGGTGGAATAAGATCGTCGACAGCTGATGGCAAACGCAGTTCAAGCTTGCTGTGTATGCAGATATCATGCTCGCTGCTGTGGTGAAAGCGGCGTCCTGAGGAGCGGCTGTTTCAGTGTAATTTTTTCTCAGTTCGGGGTATCTTCCCAAGTACCTTCTTGAATAGCCACTAGGACGGCATACTCGCACGTCTTGGTCAAAAGCAGAGACATGCACTCCAAACTTTATTGTCTGAAAGCAAAGACAGGAGAAAAAGGCTGCTTGTGATACATCACTTTCCTTTCGTCCCAATTTTTGAGCTTCCGCTGCTGCCAGCTCGCTTCCTGACAACAGCAGCATTTGGAGCATCCCTGCTGTGAGAGTCTGTGTTAGCTGTCTCACAGCAGTTCAGCTATGCATACGTAGGCGTGCATATTAACAGTATACATCCCGCTCAACCTGCCAGTATTTCTTTCCAGGATCAAATTTTCAGTAAGCTCATAACAAAATAACATGTACGTTCAATTAACTGGAGCTACTAAAATGAATTTGCTCGCTGGTATCATAAAGTCGACTACTTGTTCACTTGACCGTTACTTGCATGGATCAAACAGGCTTACTGCTGGACGTTGCCTCGTTATTGTAACAGACGACTGCAGAATCTCCGCCGGCTTTCATTGTCTCTGTCGGACAGCCAGCAGTTCCTGCTTGTTTGCTTGGGCGATCTGACCAGGCACGACAATGGAAACCCTAACGGCCGACGGAAATGTAACAAAACGCGTCATTCGACAGGGCAAGGGTGTAAAGCCAGCAAAGGATAATTACGAAGTCTGCAGTAAGCAAAACTCGGACGGGCGATCTAGATCTCGAAAGCTCAAAAGAATAATCCGTTTGACAGTTCACTATGACAGCTACCTCGTGGAACAAGAGTACAAATTCGATTCATCGCGAGATCGCAACGTACCGTTTACCTTTAAGCTAAAGGATGGTAGTGATAACTTTGGAACAGCTTAAAACAACTGCGGGCTTGACGGGCTTTTGGACAGGCAAAGTCATACAAGCATTGGAAATTGCCATACCAACCATGCAGATTGGAGAAATTGCGGAAATCACTTGCACCTATGATTATGGTCAGTATCTGGAGAATCAATATCTGTAAATCCGGAGATGACACCTAAACTGACTGCTGGATCTTACTGGCTGAAAGGCTACGGCGCCCAAGGCAGGCATCCAATAGTGCCTCCCAAAGCAAAGTTACGACTCGAAGTAGAGTTGCTTGGTACTTGGGATCCCGCGCCTGCGATCACGGCAAGTCAGCGATTACAATTAGCAGAAGAAGAAAAGAAGAAAGGCAATCACTTGTTCAAGAATGGCTATATTGAATCTGCATTGATGACATACCGCAAGGTACGAAAACAATTGTCGATCCGGGACTGTGAACAAGCACATTGATTTTCTTTTGTTTGTAGGCGCGAGAATATATTATCGATCTATGGGATTGCGAGCCAGAGGAGACACTCCGATGCAGAGAACTTGTGATCGCACTTCACTCAAATATCAGTGCTTGCTATCTGAAGTTACGGCAATGGGATTACGCTATAGAAGCCAGCAAAAAGGTGGGAGCGGTGGTGTGTGAGCGTTGATCCGTCGTTTCATATTCATTGTTGTACAGGCGCTAGATCGGGACCCGACTAATGCAAAGGCTTGTTATCGCATTGGCCAAGCCTGCCTAGAAAATGGTGATTACGATCAAGGACTAGAATTTATTCGTCATGGGCTACAGGTATGTATATCAGTTTGTATATTGCTCTCATTTTCTTGCCTGCATTGACATCACATCGCGCTAGATATCACCTGAGGATGCTGATCTAAAAAGCATGCAGGCTAATTTGATTCGGAAACAAAAGGACTACCTCAAAGGCAGCAAGGAACTTTATGGTAGAATGTTTGGAAAGACCTCCTCCCAGTCTTAATAATGCAATGTAAATACATCGATACCGGATTGCTGCAATCGTGAGGTAAAACTGTTCCAGCTTGAATAGTTCAGTGAAAGTATTGTCCGTTACTGTCATGTATTCAACTCGAGTACAGATGGAAAACCACGAACATTTAAAAAAAAGAAATGGAGCCAGATTGTCTCTTCTATCTGTCCGTAACGGCCCATTATCTGCCAGTACAGGGTCGATAGCAATGTGATATGTTCATATCCGTGAATGCTCTTGATGCTTACACTAGGTTCGCTCTTAGCAACATTACTCGTCTCATGTAAAGAAGCGCCAGTATTCAATGCTTCCATCTGGTCCTTGATAAGTTCAAAGTGGTGATCAGCGAGGTGTACTCAATTCATTAACAGCTACTGGCTGAAGAATCGATATGTGGAAGCTACACTTTGCGTGCTTGAAAAAGAGCGGATGGGATATAAAAAAAAGCCATCTTGCTTTTCCCGATGTCATACACAGTAGCATGAACGGACCTCTTAAAAGTGTTTTCTATTTGAAAGCATGCTTTTGTGGTGTTGTAAACCACATTCTTCATCTCCTCCACATCAACTACATACGCAGTTACGGTCTGTCCGTTCGAAAACGTGATGTCCTATATTGGAAACTGCCGTGTCCGAGTTGAAATGCGCCTCCGATTGAGATACGCCAACACTTCTTTCCAGCTTTTATGCGACGAATTTCCTAATCGAAACCTGCCGTCATGCCGGGATGTTAATGTGCTTTAATCGAGCTTATCTAGTATTAGGAACAGCATCAGCTATCTAGAAAGGCTCTGTATCTGCCAATGTAGTCATTTTGGATTTGCTATGCATTAACATATACAATGAAACCGCAATATTGGGAATATATAAACTGAGCAGCAAGATTCTGAAGCACGCCATCAAGGAATGGTTTTGGTGTTACACAAGTACGTGCTATTCGAAGATACATTTGCCATGCTTGGTCACGTTGACAGCATAGCTATCATTATTAGTAATAGAGACAATAAGACATAAACTGCATGTATCCTGAGGCTGAATTGAGCAGAGATACATCTTATGACCCTGGAGTTATAGTAAGTATTTGATCCTTAAAAATCCAGCGATATGAGCAGCTGACAACGCCCAATAAGCGTATTACTAACACCTAATCTTTTTGTAGTTGCACATAGAGGGACTGTATAGAGTTGCAACCACCAAAACTTTGGTTTCAATGAAAAATTTGCTTCGAATTTGGTATTGTCAGCGAATTAGTAATATTAAGATCTTTTTTGCCCTGGATAATACAGCGGCGGAATTGTTTGTCCGCAATGAAATAGCGCTCACCAACTGCTCGAGCTGGCCCTTTTTTCCATCCTTTGTTCTTTTCTTTCTCGAATAAAAAGGATGCAATGCAGACGGCGACGCCTATTATCAGCAAAGTTGTGCAAGCATATCGAAGCACTGAGGAACAAGCACGTTTATTGTTGCAAGCGCTCGAGAACTGTCGATCTACGCCTTTAACCACTCGCTGTATATGTAAAGTATATCCGTTTGTTACCTGGTGCAACTACATGATCCCCGACAATAGTTCCTTTACTAGGCTACCTAGCACACAAAGTAGCACGCAGCTGGGAGTCCAACCCCTCTCCAGAGACCGTCAAAGCCGTGTACTGTTTGATGATACATCTATTCAAAAGCACTGCTTTGTGCCCGGATGATGGTCAACTTGAGAACGGCTTACAATACTTTTGTCAGAGCACATCATCGAGTATCCCCACGATTTGCCCGAGTCTCACGCTACTAATGGCCGTTCATTATATCGGCAAGCTCAAACACGCAAGTGCTTTCAGTCAAATTCATAAGCCGGCAATAATAGAATTGACTTGTTCAATACAAATAGACATGCGGCGACATCAAGTCCACGACAGGCTGTGCGACACGCATCACTATTGTAGCATACATCACGGCTTCAAAGTTCCTACAGTCGAACCTAAGGATGATTATTAATGCAAAAGGGTCGGTGTCACCACCCTCGGTCAGCACTGACAGATCAGCTCAGGATGCGATCACGGAAGCCTGGGACGATCCCGAGAAGAGACGACGATTGAAAAAGATGGAACTTGAATTCTTACATCTCCTGAACTATAATCTTTTTATTCAACATCCGTGTGAACTTGTCTGGTGGGCTCAAGCCTTTCAAACGGAGACGGAACCGCCGCCTTTATGTTCCACCTCGAGTGATTACACCTCCGCCGATGAAGGCGACGACGAGTTGGACACAGACACAGAATAGCATACCATCAACCATCAATATCATCAATGTGTAAATTTCTTTCAACTGTACATTGGATAAACACGTAATATACTAGTAAAAAGTCATCAAACCGTCAGGAACTCAATGGATACCGTACATCGTTCTCCTGCGAGATATTCATCTCATGCGGGACGGCATTGTAGTACTGCAACTATTTCCAGAACGTCCGTAAGTGGAATGATACTCAAAATAAGGAGATGCTCGCCTACCAATAGCGAGAATGATTCCTCAACAATCCATGCATTGTCATTGAGGTGAGCACAGCGTTCGAGAATGTGTCGTTTAGCAATCTATAAGGACAGAGTATTTTACAAGCGGTTTTTCATAGTATGCAATGTGAGCCACTTACGTACAGTCATTTTAGCTTAAAACTATAAGTAACAACATAGTCACCATTGGCATCCTCCTGGATCTTCTCAATGAAGTGACCTATCTTTTCGTCTATCCTGCAAGTTTCAGGCATAAAAATCAATTTTGCTTTTGCTTTTGCTTTTGTTCTTCTGCATCTTTTGCTGTTCCCATCGAGGATCGCTATGGTTCTTTTTTTCTAGGATGTTCTTCGGTGTGAGATATAGAAGTGACACGCATTTGTTGCTTAGTGTGCACACGACCTGGTCAACGTTGGCACCATCTGCAACACAATCCAGCTGCGTTCGGGGAGATCAGGTTTGGACCATTGTTTCCAAAACATGTCTGTCTCTGACGAAATTTTTTTGTTCCCCTCTTTTTTCTCCTTTCCATTCTTGCGTGTACACTTCTACGCTCGAACACCTCTTCTCACAAATGAATGACTCAGGTTCTGTGTCACTACAGTATCTTCTGACGCTCCTTCAGCGTTCGTATATCATTTGGACTGCGTTCTAGTTTGGTGCTCTTCACTGATACCTATAAGCATAGAAGCCGACCGAGAACGACGGCAAGACGCAGAGTATGGAGCTTGGTGGCCGTCTGGTCCGCAAACTGTGCACCATCCAAGCCAACGCACCCCGAGTGCCGAGAGAATCCAACAACCCTCTCAAGCTGTGTTTGCCGAAACTCGACCACCTCCAGAAGCAAGACATGAAGGTAAGAGGACCTTATCTGGATCCTGTTTGAATTATGTATACTGAAAATGCGAATTTAAGGCGTGCAGATGCAGAAAGTAGTGGAATCTGGCAAGGGTGCAACTGCTCCAAGTCTGCATAAATGTGGCAGTGTCACTTGCTATACTAGGACGGAACTACTTTTACTGGACCCTCACAATTGCAACAAAGTAGGTGAAACTGCAGCCGCTCGTATCAAGCGGTTGATAAATCGCTCTGATGATGTTAAACCTCATCATTCACTTAAGATCAGGTAGAAAGACTTGCATATCTTTTTGAGAGGTCAGACAAATCTAACTATCAGACTTGGAAAACTTGTATGTAGGATTGCTCGGCCGGTGGTCCAGCCTCCAAAAAATGCGATAGGATTTAACTGTAGTATTTCTCCTCCGGAGCAAATAGGCGCCCTACCAGTCTTCGAAAGACTTTAAGCAAGTATACAGTAGTCCTCAAAAAGCATCTAAATAATAAAGATGCGATCGTATATGATAGGTTGCTAGAAACATGGTTCACATTTCCTCAATACACCAGTAAAATGCTTTCTTCCTGTACACGCCCTTGCTCCTGTTATCTGATGCATTCCTCAGAAGAGCGTAGCCCGTGATATCATCACTGACATGATTGATACAAATATACTATTTTGCGAAACTTGAATAATCTCAAACTGTAAATGTTTTAAAATCATATACAAAGTCGTCAATATTTAGTCCTCAGTGCCTTTACATATGTAGCTATCCTTGCCCTGGCTAAAAGATTTATACTTTAGTGGATTGAAATACTGTATAGACAAACTTGACGGAGACGGCCCAGAGGATCTGGTTGTCATACATTTATCCACATAATTGATGATTTCCATACATATGGACAGTTTCTTCATGAATTCTGGATGAAATATTCAGAAAAATGCAAATACATAGTCAGAATATGATGAACTCTATTCAACAAGGCTTCATTAGGGGAAGACGATTCGATGATGTACTAACTGATACAGTGAACCGCGTTTAATCTGGACGGTTAGTCAGATTTTGGGACGAAACCTGAAAAATTTGATTAATTGAGATATCACGTGAGACGAACACAGAATGAGATTGAGAATTTGTTTGAGACGGTCGTACAGCGGTTATCTCATACTATGTATACTCAATTCATTCACTACAAGAGTCCCAACATACCCCCGGTGCGGGATTTCGCGAGGGAGAAGATGAGGAGATGCAGGAGATTGATAAAGGCGGTCCCATCACTACGCTTATGACAAATCGATGACATGGAGCGAGAAGAAAAGTAAAGTTCATCAGTTACGGAAACAAGTCCTGCTCCAGAATCCAGCAAAGAAGCGAGAATAGAAGAACCAAAGGAGCGAGGACCGCGACAGCCATATAAGAAATATTCGCCTGAGCAAATAGGCAAATTCATCACGTTACTTCAGGAAGAAGGACTATCGGTTACTGAAGCGGCACAGAGGATGCGTATTCCTCGAAATACTGCATATAAGCTACGAAAAGAATGGAATGAGACTGGTGGAGCCATGCTGCCAGGTCTGAAGGAGGACAGTCGGGAAACACGGCAGCAATACGAAGCTTGGAGAAGAGCATTCCGCTTTTATTATAAATTACATTGACGAGAATCCGACCACAACTGCCGATCAGACGACCAAGGCACTTCGCGCTGCCTTTGAAGGACTCTCTATAAGTACTTCAGCAGTTCACCGGCATATGAGGGACAAATGCGCTCTGTCTCTAACGAAAACGCGCGTCTGCAAAGAGGAGCGTGATTCTAAGCGGATTATTGAAGAGAGAGCGCAATCAGTATCCCGTTGGATAGAAGATGGTATCAACTTCCAGGAGATTTGTGTGTTTATTGACGAGAGTGGATTTCATATGAATATGATCCGTTCAAGAGCTTGGTCAAAGAAAGGAACGCCAGCAACTGTCAAGGTCCCTACTCAGAGAGGTGTGAACCTTAGTACAATCGGCTGCATTTCTAGCAAGGGGGTCATATTGCTGTCAAAGAGGGATCCTATCCCTTTCAAGAAACGGAAAGCCGTTGGTAAACAGTCAAGTAGTGATATTGGCACTACCTTTGATCACTTCCATGCATTCGTGGAGAAAGTGATGGATATTTTGGATGCTCATAATATGCAAGGCATGCACCTTATGATGGATAATGTGCGGATCCACCACAGTGTATCTGTTCTAGAAGCAATCAAGACGCGAGGCTATAAGCCTTTGTTTCTTCCTCCTTATTCACCGTTCTTGAATCCTATAGAAGAATGCTGGGCAAAACTAAAGACCAGCGTTCGAAGGGAACCTTTATTCAGCAAAGACACCTCGAATCTTGTTGGCAGCAAAAACAATTACAGTTCAGGACTGTCAGGGTTGGATCAGGCACGCCGAATCATTCTGGAAGCGTTGCCTTGACAAAGAAGGGCTGTAGATGTAATTTGCATAAAGCTATAAAAAAATTTCCAAACCCGCTTCGTGTTCGTCTCACGTGATATCTCAAAAGAAGTGGTCAAATGTCTCAATTAAATAGAAGTTAAAATTTGACTAACCGTGCAGATTAAACGCGATTCACTGTACATAACATTTTCCAATTGCGTCAATAATAGGCGGATTCATGTAGCTGCCAATTTCTTCGTGGATAATGTTGAACCTTTGGGTAGATTTGCAAGAATATATGCATTCGACCGCATGTTGCGGTTCTGCTGTACAACTCCTTCTTCAACACTGACAATTTCCTAGTTGAACTCATTCGTAGCGAGTTCAACTATTCATTGCCTTCCGCGGTGCGCTTCAAGTATCATTGGTCGACCAAAACTTGTTGTCCAACATCGTATTTGACGTCTCTTCGTCCTTCATTTGCGTATTTGTTGTCAGTTTTCATGTCGATGTCGAGGTAAATTCATCATTTTCCAGCAAACGGATTTTCTCCTTCAGCATATGGTTTATTCCACCCTTCCTGTATGCTTACTCTGAAAATGGTTTTAGAACAGAATCGCTTACAGTACGATAATGTCTTGCCTCTGTGAGACCGTCTGCAATAGAATACTCCTCACGGTGTTCATTCTGTGGCATTTTTGATCAGGCAATTTTGTCTCAATTGCTCGAAGGCGAGCTTGCCATATAGTCCTATAGCCGCTACCCTTCACCAACATTCAGGGTATTGATGATACTAAGGCGACGCTAATGGTGAGTAAGATAGTAGACTACAGCTATCGCTATAAATCCAATAAGATAGGATTGCTGCTGCTTTGTCAGCTTAGACTCCTCCAATAATGTTTGGCAGCATCGATACAGGTATTGTTGGTACCCACCGGCAATACATTGCTGGTTGTGGAGGAATTTTCACTTTTCTCCATGATCGGCCGTATATTTGTGCAATGGCTCCAGTGTCAATACGTCCAGCTGCACTGCAGCAGGTAGTGGCTATCATGCGCGGCGAGATCTGCTAGGGATTATGCCGATGGAGTATACCAGAGCTTCGTCAGCTTCTGTCACCTACGTATGTATGCGTATGCATGCCTCAAAAATGAACAATGAAAAGAGGTTTTCAAGTCAGTTACGTGGCATAACGCCCCATCCAACTGACATTGACACGCTAACGCCTCCACTAGAAGAATGCAATGTATTATTGGAGAAACTACACGATTTCGACCACTTAAGAGCTGATTCTATAGTAAAGGACTGTATACAGACGGTATCCACGAGAATACTTTATAAAAAGATGCTGTAGAAACAATGAAATAATATCCTGAGTGCCCGAAGTTCAACATTGCCAAATTCAAACCACAAATGCAGGAAACAACTGTGTTCTAGTTATGGTCGACATCTGCATATTACAACCTATTCCTAATATTTGAAGATGGAAAGGTTACACCGATGAAGACGAAATATGGAAACCCGAGGATTATTATCTCCTAGAAGCACCATCGCCAGCTACTGCAAATGCATAGGCGAAAGACACAATACAAATAACCGAAGAACAGTCAAAAGGACAAATATCTAAAGGCGGCACACAGAAAACTACAAGAAGTGTGTCAAAGGGTAGCTTGACACCTCAACCAATGAAGGCGACGACGAGTTGGACACAGACACAGAATAGCATACCATCAATGTACATGGGATAAACAAGTAATATACCATTAAAAAGTCATCAAACCGTCAGGAACTCAACATATACCATTCGTTGTTCTCCTGCTCAGATATTCATCTCATGCCGAACGGGCATTGTACTGCAACAATCTGCAGAACGTCTGTAAATGGAATGATGATCAAAATAAGGAGGTAATCGTCTGTCAATAGCGCGAAGGAGACAGTGTTCACAAGCGATGATCCCCATCCTGCATGTTATTCGTCAGTGACTGTCCCTGCCTTGCTTTTTTTCTTTTTCGTATGTTTCTGATGCGTGTTTAAAAAGCAACCGTGTCTTTCATTGATCCCACTTTTCTCTTCCCTTTTCTTCAATAATGGTCGACTTTTGTCGAATTCAGTCTGAAGCCATTGGCCACAAGCGTTCATTGGATCATACCGGCGATGTACAGGTTAATATTTGACTTGTATGTAGACTATTCATTGGCGCTGAGATAGACTTTTAAGGTACACGCGTCTAAGAAGCTAAAAGGCCAACATCAAGATCGTATGGTGTCTATTCCCCAACCAGAGCCAGCGGATCACAAAGTGCCAAGCATCACATACGCTTCTCCTGATTATCGTCCACCGATGCAGTCGTATTTCTGCTGGATTCCGCAACCGGACGCTCTCATGGATGAAGTTCTATTTGACAATGCGAACCTTAGAGGCTCCCTCGAGAGCGGATGGAGCACCGGATCACTTGGACAGTGGCACCAATGTTAATTGCAAAGATGCTAGACCCAAAGATATATATCTTTTATTTCTTCGACTTTCCTTCGAAGCGGACTGGTGTTTGGATGCCGGACAGCCATGTCACACCAATCGACGTGATAGTAACGAAAATAAAACCTACAGCAATTGCCATAAAGACGCCAGGGGTGAAAAGTTGGTATTTCTCAAAAATCGGTGCATTGTCGTTGACGGGGGCACGGCGTTCGAGAATGTGTCGTTTAGTAAGCTATGAACAGAGTATTTTAGCAGCCTTTTCATCATGTGCAACGTGAGCCGGTCACATACAGTCTTTTTAGGTGAACTGGAGGTATAAATGACAACGTAGTCACCGTCGGCATTTTCCTGGATATTTTTCATGAATTGATCTACTTTCTCGTCTACGCTACAAGCTTCAGCCATGAACTCAAATGCTCTTTTGGTTTCAGATAATGTACCATTCTTTTGCAATTCGGATGCATCCTTTGCTGTTCCCAACTCGAGGACCGCGATGGTATGATGTTCTTGGATAGCCATCACTGCACATATTTCAGCGTTTCATTCATTTCACACAATCGATATTTCTGCCGATTTACATACTGGTAGGATCTTGAATGCGAGATACAGAAGAGATAGAGCATTTGTTGCTTAGTGTGGAGACAATCTGGTCAATATTGACACCGTCTGCAACATAATCTAACTGCGTCGTCGAAACAGCATTTCTGTGATAACTCTAATTCGCGAGACAGTTTCGTTAAGTGACACTGGAGCAATTTACAGTTATCTGTATATCAACCTTCAATGCTGTGAAAGCTTCATCGTATTCGGGGCTGCTAAAATCATTCAGATGTACCTAGCAGTGATGTCAGTCTCCTGCAGAGTCAAACGTTTCCAGAGTTGCTACAACGATTCACGTACGCCAGGCTGATCAATGACTGCAATGACATTGGCGCCGCAAACATCAGCATCTTGAATGACAGCAAGAGCTTGGTCCTCGCCCAGGACAAGTTGTTTCGAGAACTTGTGCACTGGCTCCAAATAGCTGTAAAACGGGACCGTGTTAGGTACTCTTGTCGTTTGACTGTAGCATTTTGACATACTCTTTGGAGGACCACATGAGACACGGAACAGTGCCTTCAAATGCTGTCGCCGTGTTTAGCAGCAAAGTCGCCAGCAAAGCAGTCGTCTGAATCTTCATGTTTCGAGGGAGAAAGGTAAGAGAAAGACGGCTGAAACGTGAAAGGCACCCACAAACTTGGTCTCCGCTCGGCCGTTTGCATCAATCAACCCAACCTCAATGGTCGCCGCAAGGATGGAAGTTGCATTTAAAAAAAAAAAAAGATACGAAGTATAGAAACTACTCGTTGTATATGCGAATGATGTACTTGATACTATCTCAAAAATGGAGTCACTGCCCTACTCTTAACGCATGCCTACAAATGTAATATGTAGACGGATATCTATCCACAGCCTTTACATAGCAGTGCCATACCTTCCGAAACCATGTTCTCTTCTGTAAGTGTAGCAATGCACAAAAGGAAGCAAATCTAAGGGAAGAAAGGCCACCGTGAATTGGACGATCTACATATTACCATTCATTGTTACTCAGGTGGATAACGGGGATACTAAGCAACGATTTATAAAAGAGCGTGTAGCAGTGGTACTATTCAACTATAAGAAAAAAAAAAAGAGTGGGTTCTGGCTAACGGTCGAGATCAGGACCTATTAATGCTGCCAGCACGCTCCTTTGTAACTTGGTCTCCAGATCCCCAAACGTAGCTCGGATTCTTGAATGCGTTTTGAAACATATATATTAGAACCAAGACTTTAAGGATATATGAAAGTCCATATATTTAAAATATAGTATAGAGGAAACTTTAGTAGTGGATGTATGCATTTGATGCGTTCAGACACGATATCAAGCTTTGAGTGCTCGCAGAGTACTGTATTTTTAAAAACAGTTGTCGTTTGGAGCATAAAATTGCACCACAAACAAGGCAAATTTAAACCCGTGGAATAAAATTAATAAATATTCTT
>NW_027192144.1:715147-769646 GCF_041956525.1 Rhizomucor pusillus | reverse complement strand
CAGTCGGTCTTTAAAAAATTTCTCCAGGCAACAGTTGAACGGGGGCCCTTGGAGACTGGAGCAAACAACTCTCTGTTTCCGTCACAATGGGTGGTCATTACGTTATTGCTGGCAAGGCTGTTCCTAACCACGTTGTAAGTGCTTCTCCAGCAATAGCTTGAGCCATTTTGAAATTTAGTTTCTGCTAACACTTTTCTTCGCGCTGTAAAGATCGCCATGGGTTTTTTGGGCGCTTACGCTGCCGCCGGTCTTTTCTTCACCATGAAGCCCAAAGCTCCTCAACCCGCCACTCCCCCAATCAAGGCTGGATCCGCTGATGAAGAAGCTTTCATTCGTGAATTCCTGAAGGCCGCTGAATCTGAAGAGAAGAAATAGACACGACTGTGACGTTAGCACTGAATGTCAGCAATAAAGATGTTCCTTGCGAGTTACAACAACAACTTGCGCGCTCTATAAGAATATCTATATTTAAGCGTATTAACGTGACGAGGATTCTTAGCAAAACCTAGGAATGACCTCGAACATTCTATTTGCAGAGCGCATGGAAGAGAAAGCATCGGATGCTACAGGCAGAGAGAACTGGGTAGCTTCACTCCCAGAAGAAAAAAAGAAAGAACAGTAACATCGCGAAAGATTGTTTGGGAGAAGAGCAGGTTATTTCCTCGGAGAATAGGATAGTAAGCATCTGACTTGTGCTTTTCTTTGCGATACGGAAGATTACCGTCGATACATTTTCCACGAAATTAAGTTCTGCTTTTTCGTGACTCAATGATAGCGCTGAGCAATTTTCACATGACCATATCCAAGGCAATAGTAATACATTGCTGGAGCATTTAGATGGGGAATGGATGTCATGTTCCATATTCGGGGTACAACGAGAGCGACGACTCATAAAGATATACAATGCCAAAGTCGCTAACCGCATGAAAAGTTTCCTAAAGCAGATCATGAGAATCTTCCATATTGAAACTTGCTATAAAGTGAACCCAGCTACCACCAGCTTCGCGTTACGGTATTACAGCCTACATACGTTGCAGCACGCTTAACAACTGATTATGATATGTAATGTAGCATATTTGTAAATATAACCGTATTTGAAGTTCCCTAGCACTAGTAGGAATCTCCACAGATTTAACCAAGATGGGATTCTCCATGATTTTACGTGTATTGTCGTCGGTCAGAACCTTGTGGCACCCAAGATGGCTATTATCGCTGCATCCACGATACCCATTCGTTTTCGTTGCTTCCGCCATCTCCCGGATGAAAAAAATTGTGACGGCTCGGTTGGGGACGTCTTCCACCCCGAGAACGCCCCAACCTTTCCCGCTAATTCCAGCTTTCTTTACTGACACTCTTCGAAATGTCTTCAGCCAGACGCCAGCTCTTGAGAGTATCTGCAGGATTCCGTTCATCGGCTCGTCTTTCAACTGTGCGTGCTGCTCCTTTGCTTGCACAAGAAGCTCGCGTCACTGCACGCGCTTTTACCACTGGAGCGTGAGTATTGCAAAGACGAAGAGAATAGCCCTGCATTAGAGGTCGATGCCGGATGCTGACCTAGCTTTTTAGCAACACAAAGCTTACCGCTCTCCGTGCTCTCGCCAACAAGACCGTGAATGTTGCTGATTGCCGATACTACAGCTCAAAGTGTACGTGACTCTGACGCTATTTGCGTAGTTCTCGACTCTTATTTTTTTTCCTTTGCAGCCTTCCCGCCGCACAACGTCATCAACATGCCTGCCTTGTCGCCCACGCAAGTATATGAGGAATAATGCATCAGGAAAATCAAACCAAACTAACACCACATGGTTGCTAGGATGACTCAGGGTGGTATCGGCGCCTGGCAAAAGAAGGTCGGCGATGAGGTCGTTCCCGGCGACGTCCTTGTCGAAATCGAGACCGACAAGGCTCAGATGGACTTTGAGTGCCAGGAAGAAGGTTTCCTTGCAAAGATCTTGGTAGAGACCGGAACCAAGGATTTCCCTGTTGGAAAGGTAAACATTGCCATTATTTTCTATTATGTTCAATGAAGGAAATCTAATTCATTTGTTTCTCGCTCTCTCTGTAGCCTATCGCTGTTCTTGTTGAAGAAGAGAGCGACATCGCTGCGTTTGAAAGCTTTACTGCCGAAGATGCCGGTGCCGCCGCTGCTCCTAAGGCCGCTGAAGAAGCTCCCAAGGAAGAGAAGCCAAAGGCAGAATCTGCTCCCGTTCAAGAGTCTGCCCCTGTCTCTGCACCTTCTGCCGATGGTGGTAAGTCGATTACTTTGTCTAGCAATAGAATCCAAAATTTACATGTTACGATGCGAATAGATCGTGTCAAGGCAAGCCCCTTCGCTAGAGTATGTTCTGACCAATATCCAAATACAAGAGCATGCTGACGGTCAATTTACTATAGAAAACCGCCAACGAACGTAACATTGACATTTCTCAGGTATCTGGTACCGGCCCTGGCGGTAGAATCGTCAAGAGCGATGTCGACAACTTCAAGGGTGGTGAGTATCCATGGAAGCATATGTCAGAAACATCGACTAACCATTTCATTAGCTCCTGCTGCCACTACTGCCGCACCTGCTCCTCAGCAACCTGCGGCTTATGCTCCTCAATCCGCTGCTAGTGAGGCTTACACCGATATTCCTACCAGCAACATGCGCCGCGTCATTGCCACTCGTTTGTCTGAATCCAAACAGCTTGTCCCTCACTACTATGTTACCGTTGAAGTCAACATGGACAAGGTCAACAAGCTTCGTGAAGTCCTTAACAAGTCTGCCGACGGCAAGTATAAGTTGTCTGTCAATGACTTCATTGTCAAGGCCTCTGCGCTCAGTTTGAAGAAGGTGCCCGAAGTCAACTCTGCTTGGCAAGGCGACTTTATCCGACAGTATGTTGGGATCGGTTGGAGATCTTTTAATTCTGAAGTACTAAGGATCTTGTGATAGGTATAACTCTGCTGATATCTCGATCGCTGTCGCCACTCCCAACGGCTTGATTACTCCTATTGTTACAAACGCTGAAAGCCGCGGCTTGTCTGATATTTCCAACAAGATCAAGGACATGGCTACTCGCGCTCGCAACGGCAAGCTCGCTCCTCACGAATACCAAGGCGGCAGCTTCAGCATTTCCAACTTGGGCATGTATGGCGTTAAGCACTTCACTGCTATTATCAACCCTCCTCAGTCCTGCATTTTGGCCGTCGGTGGCACCAGCAAGAAGGTTGTGCCTGACGAAACCAAGGAAAGCGGCTTCGCTGTTCGCGATGTCATGGAAGTCACCTTGTCCAGCGACCACCGTGTCGTAGACGGTGCTGTTGCTGCCACTTGGTTGCAGGCATTCAAGGAATACATGGAAAACCCATTGAAGATGATGCTGTAAATATAGACCACTCAAAATGCATTAACATTTTTTGAAGACCTCGTCTCTTTCTTGCTTGATCGTCTTGATCTTTTGTGATATGGGCGATTGCACACCTCACCATCTCTTTTTACAAGTAACAAGGAATAATTTTTTTCTTTTTGTGATTCATTATTGTTGCTATGTGCACTTTCCAAACTGATCGTGTTGCTGACAAAGGAGAAGATCGAGATTTTGCTTGATACCAGTCCATAAACATTAATAAGTACTAAGGATAGAAGACTATGACGGGGTCATTTGGATCGTTTAAAGCGCTTACAAATGGGGACAAATAAAGGTCTATGAATACAAGGTCTGTCGCGCTTGAACAAAGAAAGGTGTGGCATAAATGGATCTCATTTGGACGCAAGCCTTTATATTGTGTGTCTGTTTGTCTGGAGTAAATTCCAAACTTGTTTGATGCGAGGAGGGCCGCGGATTATCAAAGTCGCGCTGAAAATCGGACAAAAAATCGATCATCAATTTTGGCCTCGCTTTTTGCACAAAGATGGATCCGCTGGCAGATCTGCGTCGCAATGCTTACAAGGCTAGGAGCCACTTTAAACCTGAAGAAGTGCGCCGTCGTCGCGAGACAGTCCAAGTTGAGCTACGCAAGCAAAAGAAAGAGGAGAGTTTAGCAAAGCGTCGCAACTTTGCAACACAATCGCTTCCCGCTGATTCTGACGATGAGATCGAAACTGAAGTGAGTGATAGCCAGGTAAAACCCGAAACCATTTGGTTATCAACTAGTTTCACCACTAAAAACATTTCCTTGTTTCAGCTTTCGCAGCTGCTGCCGGTTCTTACACAAAACATAATGTCTGACGAATTCGAAACTCAACTGAATGCAACTGCACAATTTCGAAAGCTATTGTCCAGAGAACGCGATCCCCCGATCGAGCAGGTCATTGCGTGCGGTGTCGTGCCGAGGTTTGTTCAACTGTTGGCTTCACCAAATCCTATGCTTCAGGTACCATCGGCGATGTAGATTGTGGTTTACAAACAGTTCCATTAATGAAGATTTGAAGTTTGAGGCAGCTTGGGCATTGACGAATATTGCATCTGGAACATCGCAGCAAACACAAATTGTTGTGGAAGCTAACGCTGTACCCTACTTTATGGAATTGCTCAGTAGTCCGGAGGTCGATGTTCGGGAACAGGTAATTATTACAGGAATCAATTTACTGGATGAATCAGGGCGCTTATACACATTATGAAGGCAATTTGGGCACTAGGTAACATTGCAGGAGATAGTCCGCAATGCAGGGACCATATTCTACACACAGGTGCTCTTCCCTGCTTGTTGGCCATTTTTGAGGACACATCGAAAATTTCAATGTTAAGAAATGCCACGTGGACGCTCTCAAACCTTTGCAGGGGAAAGCATCCGCAACCTCCGTGGGAGTTGGTACGTTGAATCTGCCCAGAAACAAGATTAATTCTTTAATATATAACAAGATAAACTTATAGGTATCGCCTGCCTTGCCTATCCTCGCGAAACTAATTCTTTGGGATGACGAGGAAATTTTGATAGATACCTGCTGGGCACTATCATATTTATCTGATGGAAGCAACGAGCGTATCCAGGCCGTAATATACTCTGGTGTATGCCAAAGACTCGTAGAATTGCTGCGACACCCATCATCTAGTGTGCAGATTCCTGCGTTGCGCTCTGTTGGCAATATCGTTACGGGCGACGATCATCAGACACAAATAATTCTTGACTGCAATGGCTTAGATGCTCTTCAGCATTTACTCGCCAGCCCCAAGGAAACAATCAGGAAAGAGGCTTGCTGGACACTGTCCAACATCACGGCGGGCACACCGGCGCAAATTCAAGCGGTTATTGACCACGGACTTATGCGGCCATTGATCCACATTCTGACACGCGGCGACTTCAAAACTAGAAAGGAAGCGTGTTGGGCCATTTGCAATGCTACTTCTGGAGGAGTTAGCCAACCAGAGCAAGTCAAATACTTGGTCTCCGAAGGATGCATTAAACCACTGTGTGATATTCTCAACTTCCGGGATAACAAGATCATCTTGGTTGCACTAGACGGCTTGGACAACATATTAAGCGTGGGAGAACTGGCAAAGACTGAAACTCCTGATGGATTGAATCCGTTTGCAATTATGGTAGAAGAATGCGGTGGAATCGAAATTATCCACGATCTCCAAGGCCACGATAATGCTGAAATCTATCAAAAATCATATACGATAATCGACAAGTACTTTAGCGATGATGCCGACGAAGACGAAGAGGGCCTGATGGCAGACGATCAGTTTTCGTTCCAAACTCATGTACAGGCACCACAGGGTGGATTCCAATTCTGAGACGACATACTTACAAACCTCTCATACCCAACTTTTTACATCCACTACTAGACATTCTTAAATTCAGCATTGTCTTTTGTCAATGCTTTCATCCTGTAAAGTAGTAATTGCATGCCATGCTACAAAGACATCCCTTTTTTGTGCGTGAATAAAAACCTATATTATATGAAACTCTTATTGTTATACGTGATGTGTAAAGAAATATTCTACATAAATGGTTGCGCACGTAAAATACACGGAATTATGCTTCTGTCTAATATTTGAGCGCTTTAGAAGAACATTAACTGTTAATTGCCAAAGTTCTTTTTTGCAAATATCGATTTAATGCAGTTTTACAAATGTATTAATAATGAAGAGGTAGAAAGTGCAGGAAAATTTCAAGATCGAAGTTTGTCGTCGCTATCCGCTGCTGTAACTGCCGTTGCGCTAGCCAGCTGCTCTCCTTCTCTTATCCTCAGTTCGTCAAAATATGGATCTATGGAACAAGTGTGAGACTTTGAATATTCGACACAATTGGAGATCATTGCTTACGATTTAATGCATCCTTAGCAGTAATCCGCTTCTCTGGTGGATATTGCAGCAATTGCTAAAGACATGCATGAGATAAGGAAAAAGATGAAGACAAGATGAAAGATATATCTACCTTTAAAAGATCTACACCAAGAGGATCCAACTTCGGTACCAGGTTTTCCAAGGGTATCCGAGCAAACATCTCGAAATCGGGCTTCATATGAACAGTAAAGTTACTTCAAATGTTTTAAATCCGAGAACTGTAGGAAATACCTTATATTCGGGCAATTTGGAAACACCAGGCCAAGTTTCCTCTGTGGGAGTGCCCAGTACTTTGAAAATACGCTGTAACTGATCGGGGATCGAGCTTCCTGGAAAAAGCGGCCGCCCTGAAACCATTTCTGCGAAAATACATCCAGCCGACCAAAGATCGATGGACGTTGAATACTGTCTGCAGCCCATTAAAACGTCGGGAGCTCGATACCACAATGTAACCACCTAATGATCATCTAAATTACGGATACTAGATAATAACCAGATTTATCTGTATACCTCGTGAGAATAACTTCGAACAGGAATGCCGAACGCTCGTGCCAGACCAAAGTCACCCAGCTTGAGTTCTCCTTTCTGGAAATATCACAATCAGTACAAAGAGGACGTTCATCGAGCGCTTCAAATACCTTGTTGATAAGGAGATTTTGAGGTTTCAGGTCCTTTAAAGAGATCCCTGTCAGCATTTCCATCATACACCAAACACATATCAGACATTTTCACTTGCCCTATGTAGTACTTTATGTTCGTGACAGAATGCAATGCCTTTCATTAATTGATGCATGAGCTGCTTTATAGTTAACACGTCAATGTCTCCTCCGTATGAATCGAGAAACTTTTTCAGATCCGAGTCCAGGTATTCGAATACGAGGGTCAACTTTTTCTCTGTGTGTAATACATCGTATAATCTTTTGAATGTTAGATAGGACAACTTTTGCATTGTAAATACTAAGCTACCTTAAGATGTTCACATGCTTCAGTTCTTTGAGAAGTGATATTTCTCGTATGGCTGTACAGGGAACCTAGTACACTAACTTGTCAGCAACATTTGTAAATGCAGCTGTGTAAAAGACATACTCCTTCTTCTTCGTTGTCCAGTCTGATACGTTTTAAAGCAACAACTTCGGTGGTTTCACGATTCTGCGCTTTATAAACAATGCCATATGTGCCTAGAGATCTACCATTAGACTATGTTGTCTGATAGATTGAGAATTTGCTTTCATCACCTTCACCCAGCTTTTCAATTTTCTTTGTACATGTCGCAATCGTTTAATAAATGATATCAATAATAGTATAATCGGGAGTATAGTACCTGGTACTTGTCCATTTGATTATTTGTAGGGTACAGGACTAAGCTTTATTGCCGCATTGTCCGTCCACGCTTATGAGCGGGGATCACTCGCTCAATCGGGAAGTGGGCTGTTAAGGTTCGTGAAAATAAGCAAAAAAGAAAAAAAATGCGAATATTCATCGACGCCAAAAATGATGATTAAAGCAAGCCTTGACTTGATCAGCAAAGGAGAGCAATGGAGCGATGTTCATAGTCAACAGAAACGGGATGGAGAGCAAGACTCGTTTGATAAGTCAAAAATAACAATGTACTAATGTTCACAGGCATGCTTCTTATTTGTACTGCAGCAAGCTATCAATCGTTTCATATTACAATAGCAAATCAATGATATGAAATCTTTCTACAAATACATAGCCTTTTTACGACTGTCTCAAGGAAACAGAGCGGCAAGCTGTATTATAGAAGCTTTATATGTTTGAGCAGACGAGTTGCAGTGTGTTCGAATCTTTGCATAGCTCGAGTGTCTCGTTGGACCGATAGTTATTCCAGTATTCGGAGCTCGTCCGAGCAAGCAGCAATAAATGACTCTAGATCTTTTGGTCTCGCCGGACCGGGTAGCGTGGTTATATGTATAAGATTTTCTTTTCGATATCTTTAGGAAGGAGTGGATGAACGGATACAAAATTCTTGATGCCTGATTGAATCGCATACCTTATATTTGGTGGCTGATTCAGTATGACAAACATGGCAACCATTGCCCTGCTGCTATGCTTCAGGACACTGATTATCTCCCCCGTCGTATAAATAGATCAGTTTTTTTACTGAAAGCGTCAATGTAAAGTGCCAGGCCGACATCGGATCCATCTTGGAAATGGATGCTTTTTTCCGTTGTACGCTTCGGGTTCGAAAGTGTTTGTCAACTTAGTTTCCCCATCATTATCGTCAGCACGTTACAATAGAAGTTGGCGTGTTTGTTTGGTAAATAACAATATTGCAAGTTGTAGGCATAGCGACAATTGCCTATGACTGGCTGAGACGTCTTTCCGCATCCAGATACGATTTTGCTTGCAGTGAATGCACTCTGTGATAGAGTCACGATTTACATATATACAGCCTTTCCGACAGACATCGTAAACATTTGTGCTATGCTTGTGCAACAATGATTGCCTTTTTCGATAGTTGGGGTGCGTTGAATTGCTTGTCATGGTTCTTTCGGTTGCCTGTCACGGAATTCTTGTGGTATGCCATCTATGGAATACGACGGCAATTGCGAGTCGCTGTAGAGATTAACAGTGTTCCTCGATTGCAGTCCAAATCGTGGGAGATGGCTTTTATTAGAAGATAAAGAGATGTACACAAAGGAAGTTATGCATATTGGCAATATGAGATCACTATTGACCTCTCTCACCTCTGCACACTTTTCTGTAGTTCTTCAAGTATTATCCTCGTCACCTCTGCCCGTATCTCCTCCTCACTAGCATCCTCTCCTCCGCCTTGTTCTTGTATACGACGTACGGCTTCTTCAATGCAAATATTTAGATCTGCAGACTCTGGCAGGACATCCGCCACTGTAGCTTCCAATGCTTCCTCGACCGATGGCAATTCTTCCTGAGTGATTTCGGCCAAAGCTTCCGCAACAGATCTCCATCCTTCTTGCAATGCATGTCGAGCGGGAGTCAAGCCATCACCATTCTTGTGTGACGGATTTGCACCTTTCTCTACAAGGTATCGCGCTAGCTCCGGCGTCTCTGCTACGTACAATGGAGTATCTTGGTCGTCATCTTCAATATTTACATCTGCTCCACGTTCTAGGAGAAAATCGATAATAGGTCGTTGATTGTATGAAACAGCCGCGTGTCTGAATGGTTGCAATCTACAGTTAGGCTTTGCATAAATTCAAAATATATAACAACGTACAAAGCCGTATATCCATATTCGTCCCGTGCATTAGGATCCATGCCTCCTTCTACCAGTTCCTTCGACAAACTCTGTCAGTAACAGAATGGTAACAGAATCGTCCAATCGGTTGAAAAAAGTACCTTGACTCGATCTAACTGTCCATCACCTAACTCGACAGGTTAGATTCTTCTTGAGGTCGTCTGAAAGATGAATTGATAATTTACCAGCAGCGATCCATAGGTTGTCGCTAGATTTTGCAGCCACCATGTAGTCTGATAATTTTTTATGTACGTAGTGTTTCGGCTTTTGCACCTCATTTCTTAAAACCAGCCCCGTCACTCTGAGTGCTAATTTCATCGATGTATCCCGGATGATCACCTGTCAAGAATCTAGATCGCTGCGTAGCGAAAAAGAATGGACTTGATTTGGGCGTAGATATTCACTAAAAACTGTGCAGTTGATCGGTCACGACCTTCTTCTCTCCTCTTCAACGCGAAGACGATGTGGCTAACATTATTGAGAAGAGACGAATCTTCCTGTTACTCTGGCAAATCCACTAGACGCTTCATGCAGCACGCAATATGATTTTTAAGCAGATATTGTTGGAAATACGACCCATTTTCCGTTTCCAAGGCATAAAATGTAAAATATGATCAATGACTGGGCAGCTCTCGAAAGAGATTTTGCGGACGGATAATTTACATCTTCATGAACCCAATATTGTATTCAAATAATACGACAACCCACCCACATAAGAAAATATAAACACATTTCAACCAATATAGCACGGTAGAGAGAGATGTACCACATCCGGAGTCCGAGGGGACCACCCGTCTGCTCGTCTGTTCCATTGGAATCTTCCTCCCAAGTACTTGTCTCTTGTAGGTTTTCTTCGCAGGCTCCGTTGTCGTCCCAGGACCCAGGACCGGCTTCACTTCGTTTTTCTGTGCCAATTCCTGTGACCATTGAATGATCCTGCTAGCTCAGACGCTCTCCTGAAGCATATAAATCGTAAAATCACCTTCTCTAATTGTTTATGACATTAATCTTTGACTTTTGTACTTGAACTGAACACATATGCAGTAGACAGCGATGTCCGTTGATACCTTGTGTATGTCTCTGCTTTATCTAGAGACATCAGCGTTCCTAAGGATGAAATACTCCCTGTAAAAATCGTATGCTTTTGCTTTTGCTCAATCCCAAAAAAGCGAGGATTACAAACTCGTAACCAGACTGTAATTACCCGCTAAGCATATTATAAATTGCGGCTGGTACGACAATGAACGTTTGCAGAGACTAAGCGAGCTCCTTTAACTCCGGTGGATCCTGAGGCCCTCGCCTAAAAGGGCTCCAGTGACAAAACAAAGCACTTGTATACAAACAATGAAGACTGATTACGTTTTCAAAGGTATGGATGTGACATCATTCAGAAATATTAGGTCTTTTATTAGCGGTAATGTTGATGCCGTTTGATAATTCTTACTGCATACAGATTAGACCACTAATATGTTTAATTATACATATTCAGAAAGAAATACGCGAAGACAAGGTAATTACACAAGTGAGAAATCTATCTAATCTTATTTCATTCTTGAGAATGGTTTCCATTGGGGATTTGAGCCTGCTCAAAGTCGTAGTAATAAATGTACGCATCAACCAACTTGTCTGGGCTATTCTTCAGTCTATACAGCGGCAAGATCGTCAGTTTTACAGCGGTTGCTAGTTAGCGCAAATATCCTCCTACCTTGCCGCCTTGGGGATAATACCAGCGCGTTGGAAACCGAGCTTTTCCCAGATGCGTATTGATGCCACATTGTTTGCAAATACGAGGTTAAATACAGACGCCTTGTATCCAAGGTGGGGCGCGAGGATCATGAATGTTTCGGCCATAGCAACACCAGCACCTAATCCTCTGTGCTTTTCGGATGTGACAAAACCGGCATTGCATATCTGATGGTACGTTAATTAGATTATGAACATTTTTCAATTCAAAGGATAGTTTTTGAAATTTACATGCGAGCATCGGCCAGGATAGTTGGGCTTGATATAGTACATGCCAAGTACTCGATCTTCCCAGTTGTCGCCTTCACCATCCTTCAAAAGTACAAATGCATCGTACCTGCAGGCGCATGATTATGTCAGCAAATTAAGCTTTGACCTGCCAGTTTCCCCTTACCCTAAGAAATATTCTCTAAATTGGGCCTCACTCAGCAGCTCTTCCTGCGGGTATGAAAATCTACATTTTCGGGACTAAGAACTCTACCAGTACTTTGCGACCCAAAGCTATATATCGACAATTACCCTCTTTCAATCTCGACATTGAATAAACCGTGCAGATGCTTAACGAGACCATCGACAGATGGATCAACTGCAATCAATTGGGCCTTCGATCCGTCTCGCAATGTCTTGCTTAGTGGGAGTACAGCGGATAACAGAGCACCGGCTTTCGGTTTGGGGATCTTGCCATAAGCTGTAGACATTCTTTTTTTCTTTGGGAAGAACAGGGAACCTGGACACCTGACCGCAGCAGCCTTCCAGTATTTATTTATTGGTTCGTTATCTACAACTCAGAATCCTCCGCACTTATTGCAGACGTCGTTATCCGTCGGGTATGTGCAGATGAATAAGAGTATGGAACTGTACTATTTTCGGTCTGTTTATTAGTTCTCTGTTTTCAAACTTATATTTCAGACAATATTACGCTGCAAACGACTCAATAACTGTAGCAGTACTTGATGGACATGGACAATCTTGTGAGAAAAAGAAGGATGCGAACATTCGAGAAAGAATAGCGGCATAGTCAGGTGTGGCCAAATGAGTCATAGAATGTACGATTGGCAATTAATTGGTCGATATCCAGTGCGGCATTGCAAAACAGCGGTTGGATGAGTACAGTGATCATCTGTGATAACTGTCTTCGAATACAGCATGAAGAGGCATTATCGAATAAACTTTATGGCAGTATGTAATACCCGAACTGCAGTAACGATTCCCAATAACCTTATTTTCGGAAAGTATTCAACCGCTGAGTTATTCTCTCACAAGACCACCCAAGCATTGATCTGATGTTTGCTAGTTTCAAGGGAAAGTGATAACGATACTTTGGGATAACGATGTGATAAAGTTTAATCACGTATCAGTTCATGTACATAATCGGCTATGGCAAGACAAGATGTTAGACCTGGACTTTCGATACCGATCAGCGTGAAAAAGTTCTTCAGGTCATCTTCTTCTCTGATTTCAAAGTCTCTAAATGGTTCTCCTGGTCCAGCCAGTTTAGGTCTACAAAATAATTTAAGTTACGTATTTTTCCAGCATGCAATTGAGGATTTTTCTTACCTAATCCCAGCGTAATCTGGGTGGAGCTTGCTAGCTTCGATTGATGGCAGGATTGCTTTCACCGCTTCAGCAAACAATTGTCTATTTTCAGGCATATCAGGCACTGTGTAATCCGAGGGACTGTCGATGTATTGGACATCTGGACCAAACTTGACTTTTCCAGCCATATCGAGGGTCAAGTGAGTTCCCAATCCAGCAAGGTTCTTAACAGGACATGGATATATGAGATGCTTGACTCCCAGCGGACCAGAGTATGCGTAGTAGCATCCTCTAGCGTAGTGCAGCTTATACCTTCCTGGAGCTACCATGTTGGTGACCTTGTCTGCATACAGACCCGCCGCATTGAAGACACGTCGAGCGAGTATGTCGCTTGTATCCGGATGTGTTTCTACTTGCACATGATATCCGCCTTCCTGAGCAGGTCTGATAGAGGATACGGACGAGTACAGAGCCACATCACCGCCGTTGTCGATTATTTGTCCGTGCAGATAATCCATGAGCGCGTGGCTGTCAATGATTCCTGTAGAAGGCGAATACAATGCCGAGTGAGCACGGAGCTCTGGTTCCATTTCGATAGCCGTTTCGCCTGAAATCAAGTGTGTTTCAACACCGAGTCTGCTGGCTTTCTCCTGTAAACTCTTCAAGTACTCATGCTGTTCTTCCGACTGGGCAACTACGAGCTTGCCAACTTTATCGTACGGTATCCGCGTTCGCGACAAAAGCTCATATAACTTTCGATTGCCTTGGATGCAAAGTCTAGTCTTTAAACTATCGTTTGGATAATAGATGCCAGCGTGAATTACTTCGCTGTTACGAGAGCTATATAAAATACGCACGGACATCAGCGTCTGATAAATAATTTAAGTATGCTGTAAAATCCCTACCTTGTTTCTTCGCCGTAACGTTTATGCTTGTCAACAACGACCGTAACTTCCGAGGGTCTCTCCCGTGTAAGCTTCTCTCCAAGAGCCAGACCTACAACGCCGGCGCCTATCACTAGATTGTCGACCTCCATGTCTGCTGTGGAAGAGAATAATCGTCGTTGACATGGTCCTGACAGGATTCTCGAGATTCGAGAGAGGAGCATCTTGGCTGAGAGCCAAACGATGGCGCAGCTTCGTAAAGAAAATGCGACTTACCGAAGCGACGATACCGATGATTAAGCTTTTACTCACGTTAAGAATTATTGTTGCACCCAAAACGCAGCGTGCAGCAAACCACCTCGATTACATCGAGTTCCCCTTGTGTTCCTGAATTACACAGCAGTGCTAAAGAACAGGTTGCTGTGGAACAATTTATTCAGCAGCACCGCTGTGAAATGATAAGAGATATATCGTAGTTTATCTCGATGGTTGTAAAAGAATGCAGCCAGTTGATCTGATGCACGTTTATGAGCTTGCCCTGAACGATATTATATACAATTTCTATTTCTTTTGGCAGAAAGTTGCCTCTGAGTTGTTGCGTTTCACAAACTAGAGCTGTATCCGAACTTGTGAATGCTTCGTGACAATGTCCAGCAATCAAGGCGTTGCTGATGGCAGCTCTCCTAGACAGAGCAGACTGCAGAGTGACTTGTCTGAACAACGCGATCGGTCCAAGGCAAGTACAAGATGATTCGAGCACAAACCAGCGTAGCCCTAACTTGAGTGCAGCCAGTGTCGAGATCGGGTTCGGTGCATAACAAAGCAGAGACAGATCTTCAAAAGCTAAACTTTCGTCTTTCAGAGCAAGTGGGTATCTGTCTCAAATAAATGTCGAATGGATTACGAGCTCATATTAGGCTTCTAGGTGGAAGATCTCAAATATCAGCTATCTAATAAAAACAATGAAGTAACCAAACTGCAGGAGACATTGACAAGACGCACAGGTACGTGCATGTGTGTGTGTGTGATACTCTGGGCTGTTGACTAAATCTTGAGAAAATATTCATGTAGCTGAGCACGATGAAAAGATGAAAAAGATGAGAGAAATCTTTGCACAGGCCACCAAAAATTTGGACGGATACCGAGCATCGATCGCAGAGAAGGATGCCGAGATAGATAACCTTCGCGAAGAACTGGGCAAGAGCCAAGCACGTGAAAGAGAGTTGCAAGATATGACCGATTCTTTGAAAAGAGATGTCGATAAGCTTGGAGCAGACATGAACAGTGCAAGGGCTGCTTACGGCGCCCAGATCAAACAGCTGGTAAGCTAGATCCCAGAATATAGAAAGGAATCAATATCATATTTATATATTCTCGCAAAAAGGAAAGCAAAACTCGGCAGCTTTCATCGCAGTTGGAACAAACAAAAAACGATTACAGTCAATATAAGCGCCGGGCTACACAGTTACTAGAAAGCAACAAGACTTCGGCCTCAAATGCCGAGAAAATTGCAGAGCTTGAAAATATGGTAAAAGCGTTGCAGTTGGAGAAAAGGTACGATAGCACTTGGGTTGCTAATCCACCGCTGCTGACCTCTAGTCCTTCCTAGTGAATGGTTAACAGAAAAGAACGAGCATGTAAATCGAGTCGGAGCGCTGGAACAAGATATACGACAGGCCCTGGAACGTGTCCAAGATTTAGAGTCCAAAAATGAAATCATAAACAAACTTCAAAAGGAAAATGCAGCCTATGTATTGGATGTCGACAGACTTCGAAAAGAATTAACTGCTTCTAGGGATGCCTACGAGCAAGGCAAGTGGGAAGAAAAATGATTATATGTGAATTTAGAGGGATCACACTTTTGCAAACAGCCATGCAGGAAGCCTCACGGGCACATCAAGAGGAAATGATGAAGCTGGCAAGTAGCAGCAACCAACATGTGAAACCGCAGGCACCACCAGAAAGTACAAACAATGCAGCGCTAGAAGTGGAACGCCAAGCATTGCAGGATATGGTCGACTCGTTGAAAGACGAAAATTCTCAATTACGGGAGCAAATTAAAAAGCTTGCCCGCGACAAGGAAAACCATGTGGAAACCATCTCCAAGGAAGAATCAATCGAAGTTCCGGATCACAATGTTGACGTATATGGTAAAGGAAATGCTCAAACGCCAGGGGAGAGTGAGTATTGCGGGTTGAAGAGGCATAATGTAATCATCGGTTTTCCGTAGCCTCAATATCGAAACTGCTTTCACCGCTGTCTATGGGTTCTGAGAGCAGGCTTGACCTGGAGAAACAAGTGCAAAAGTTGCGGGAAATGCTGGACGAGAGTGAGGATCAAGTTGCGGCGCTGCGTGCTCAAGAAAAGGTAATGTGGAGTTGCCACGCACAGGATTTGTCCTGATTTTCTAAATGACCAGCATATCAGGTGCTCAAGGCGGAAATAAGGTACCACCCATGCTGCGCGGTGTGTGCGCGCTCAAGGTGGACCATGCAAAGAGTTCTCACGTTATATCTTAGGAAATTGGATGCCTTTGACAGGCGACAAAACCTTAATGTGGAATACCTGAAAAATGTGTTTCTCAAGTTTTGCCAGGCAGAGAACAAGGAGGTAAATAATTGTTGCATTTGCTCAGACAACACAAGTATTCAACAAAATTGAACATAGTACATGATTCCTGTGCTTGCCAAACTGCTGTCTCTCGACGATGCGGAAACTGAGGAGTTGAGAAAGTCCTTTTCCAGGGCATGAACAGGGTTCAGTTCTCCAATTTGGCCGTGTGTCACCAGAAATACGGGCTATACTGCATCTAACGAATGCCCACACGCTCCATAGTAGGAAGTGCCATAATACTTGATGAATTTACAATCTTCTCTTTACTAGTCCATAGTTTTAATAGCTATATCTGTAACCAATCCTTTCTTATTGTAAGAACAGCTTCTTGTTCATCCTTGTTCTTTCTGCTGCTGGATTCAACGTTTTGTTTCCCGCAAACATCTCCGTCATCTGCTGATCAGAAGAAGCTTTTTGAGGTTGCACAGCTTTCTTGTGCACATACATACGCACTCGAGCAACGCTGTGTCCTTTCTCGCATGGTCCCCACAGACATTGGCTTTGACCAGTTAAGACATATTAGCCCGCAGCAGCAGAGAGCTCTGGAGGAACTGCACAGCGAGTTTTGGCTAGACAAGCCAAAACTGCTGGAAGTCATGCAGCAATTTGACAAGGAGCTCAAAGCTGGTTTGGCAGACGACCGATCAAGCGACTTGAATATGATCCCATCCTTCGTAACCGGTAAGCCAAACCATTTATATTTGCTGCTCCAACTTCGTGGCTAAAAAAAGGTATACTCGAATGCAATAGGATACCCCACCGGCCAAGAGAAAGGAACTTACCTCGCGCTGGAAATCGCGGGAATGGATATATATGCTTGCCAGGTCAAGCTGAAAGGCGAAAACGGAAAACTTGCAATCAACCAGTATCAATACAAAATCCCACAAGACCTGACCAGTGGAGACGACTTTACAGTGCTTATTGATTACGTAGTCGAGTGTGTATCCGATTTTCTCTCGAGAGTGGGAACTCAGGATCTCTTCGTGTATCCGATGGCTTGCTCGTTCGGTTTCGCCATCAAGCAGACAGCTCTCAACAGCGGTCGCATTTTGTCACTTGGTCACGGTTTTAGCTATCCTAACGGTGTCGGCGTCGATATTGTTCAACTCATGCACGAGCGTATGCAACTCAAGGGACTTCCTATTAAGGTTGTTGCTATTACTAATGGTAGGTAGTTGCTACTTGGCGATGTAGGCGGATAAAAATAAACTAACATTTTGTATACATAGATGCTGTCTGCGTGCTTTTGGCACACGCCTATCAACACCCATCCACTCGGTTAGGAATTGTCCATAGCTTGGGCACTAACTGCGCTTACTACGAACGCGTTTCCAAGGTTACAAAGTTCCAAGATCCAGCCATGAGGGACGACGCAAACGAACGCAACATGATCATTAATACAGAATGGTGCAATTTTGGATCATCTAGGCGAACATTACCATGCACCTGGTTTGACCGAAAACTTGATCGAGAATCCATCAATCCTCAATATCATGTCTTTGAAAAAATGACAACTGGAACTTCCTTGGGCGAACTTGTACGCAACGTTTTGATATATTTGGTGGATCGCGATGTTTTGTTCAACGGCGAATCTAGCGAGACTCTTAATCGCCCGCACAGCTTCGATACGAGTTACATGTACGTATGCGAAGATGATGATTCTGAGAATTTGGAAGATACGCGTGTTGTCATTGAAGATATGATGAAGATATCCAAAAGCTCCATTGGTGACAGAGAAGTAGTCAAGCGAGTTTGTCAATTGGTTGGCATGCGAGCAGCTATGCTTGTCGGCGCAGCTATCGCGGCAGTTGTTCTCCACATGGTCAATGACGGTATTGGAATGGAAAACGGATACGCTATATGTAAGTTCCGATTTCAAGTCAATTGCGTTGTTGCTGGTTGCTCACTGTCACGTAATATTTAAAGCTATCAGTGGTGATATTTACGAGGATTATCGGTCGTTCCATCCTCGTCTTTGCCGGACCTTGAAGGAACTGATTCCAGACCAGATTGCCTCCAAACTGTCAGTCGGTATAATCAAACATTCGCGCATAGTTGGCGCAGCCATTGTGGCAATGATGGCAGAGAAAATAGCCGCGACCAATGACGAACAAGCATAATTGTATCATGTATTCCTATCTATCTGCTATCTGACTCTTCCTACCTTCTTCGTTCCAGATGCTGCTCATTTGTACCATACTTCCCACTTACCCTCCCCCAAAGCAAGCAATGTAAACTTTATATAATTCATACTTTGTTGTCTGTTTCACGTTGGCTTTTGGTTTTTTTTTTTGATTTTCAATCCATCATCCATTATGCAGGTGTCTGTAAGAGATTATTGTCACAAGCAACGAACCAAACACACTAAAGTTTTATGTTATATATTAGCTGAAAAGCCAAGGAAATCGGCTAGGGATTTTGCCCATAGTTGCCGTCAATGCGTGTCGGGAGCAGCTGGACCTGAATACCAGCTTCAGTGAAGGTTCCCGAGCAAGAAGCTGCAGCCTTCTTCCACCATTGTCGATAGTGAACAATATGACCTCTGTTCAGTTCACAGTTGGACGGCTGGATGCCGGCATGGTGAGTGAGACGACGAGGAGCAACGTGACGCGACAATGCGGTAACCAACGCGGCTGAAATGTGCTAGGCTATTCTTCTCACGGAAGATCATCATCTGATCGAATTTCCGTCACTTTTGCTCCCGAATGGAGTGACTTCGGGAAGTATTGTCAACATTGCCGTGAGCCGCAACAAAAGCGAGGAGGAACGTCGAACACAAGAGTTTTGGGAGTTGCAGGAAAAGATTCTGAGCGCGTTTGGGCAAGCAGAACCAGAACCTCCAGTGCTTAGAGTCAGAAGTATCACGCAGACGTCGTTGACGCTAGAGTGGGATCCTCTGCAGCTGCACACTTCGAAGCTGCGATCACTCGATATCTACAAGAACGATACTAAACTTGCACAACATGTGCCTACCGATACAAACCACTGCAAACTCTCTGGCCTAGACGTGGATCATGAATATGAATTCTACATTGTGATCAAGACAACCGCTGGAAAATACGAGTCTAACCGTGTCCAAGCACGTACTCACAAGATGGAGAATTTAACGGGTATCCGCGTAGCATTTGGGCAATTTGAACAGCCGGAGCCAGCTATTACAGAACTTAAGGAACTCCTGGCCAAAATGGGCGCATCTTGGACTGACAGCGTCACCTCAGACACCACACATTTGATCGCGCAGATACCTGGTGGAGACAACTACGACAATGCAATGATGCAGTCCATACCTGTCGTGAAACCGGACTGGCTAGTTCAATGCGATAAAAATAATAAGATACAGGTAAAAAAATGAAGAATGGAATGTATTTTCGAATTATATGCTGTGCCTAACTTTCGAAACACGCTGTAGCCTGCCCTGCCATATTACATTGTCAGCGTACCAACCGGTAGTGACTAGACCTCCTCCCTCTTTCCCTCTACATCTCGAATTCCATTCTACTTGCCACAGCCTCCAGATAAATATTAAGCCTGACAAATCGATACAATATGTAACGAAATTGGCATTTATAAACTGTTGACTTGCTCCCACCTCTGCTTTTGTTCACTTTAATTAATTGGCTGGGAACGCACGGTTGCCATTCTTTCGGTGGCTTGTTTGTAGCTAGGGTGTTCTCTCTTGCGGCCCAACCTGCCCCTCCCATTCTCCTCCGCATGGCATTCCGAGCACCTCCTACTCAAGTCGGCAGACATGCCGCTAATTTGCTAAAGGGAAATCTACTAAAGTCGACTCCAGCGTGGTTACCGGCGGTCACGGCAGTTCCTCCTGGCCCTTCCATTATCCGCGTTCGTTCCAAAGACAACAACACCGCGGCCTTGTCCGAGAAAGAGAAACAATTGTTCCAGAACAATGCACAGAAAACAGCAATCAACAGACACAAAGAAAAGCATTTGCGCACCAAACCTCCTCGACCACAGCCCATTCGCTACCCAGAAGACAAATTAAGACGAGAATTCTATCGTGATCATCCCTTTGAACTCGCTCGTCCTCAAAACTTGGTTGAAAACAAGTTGGCATTAAACCGAACAGATTTCAGCCAGCTTCTTTTACCAGGACTCGGACCGGAAGATATTACGGGAGAAACGTGAGTGGAAGAAGATTCTCTCTTTTGTTTGGATAGAGGGCATACTGACAGAGATGTGGACAGTGTTATCAAGTACCAATTGTATCTGATGACACACAAAGGCATGTCCAAGAGAAAAGCATACGCACAAGCAACATCTGAATTCTATGAGATACGAGCACGCCAGGAAGAAAACGAACGAAAGGTCAAAGCGGATTTATTAAAGTCTTTGGAATCTTCTTCAACGGCAGAGAACGATCCTTACGGCCTAAGAGCGAAACCACACACAAAGCGTGCTTTGGAAAAGGAAGAGGAATATATCAAAGCTGGCCAAGAAGCTCTGGCTTTGGGTCACTAGACGACGCAAATGTAGATTATGTCAATAAAACAGTGATAATACATCCCGAGAAATGTTCATGTTCAACACCCGACATCCACGGTGGAACATCCGTCATCACATTTTCTGTTTTGAGGATGTAAGCATCCCAGCACTATCAAGAGTGTTGCTTACCCAAAGGATGTATACATGATGCCCGTTGCTGCCCCCTTGAGCAAAGTTTACTTGCCGATTTGAAACCTTGTATTTCTGAGTGGGGATCATTTTCCCGCCCTTGCTGGCGCGAACCCTCCCCAACGTTGCTGAATCATAATAATCTGATACGTATTAAATGCAGCTATACGAATAGACAAGGAATAATCTTCTGTGCGTGCACATTCACGCGCAGGCATCGCACTGCAAAACTCCAACGACCACAGTACCGTCGTCAGAATAATAATAAAAGAAGAAGGGTCCACATACGCAAGCGTGCTTGTTACAGGGCACCAGAGCATGCAGTTTGCGCAACAATGCAAAGGCTCAACAGGGTCCGGGCACAGTGTCGTAACATTCTCCTGACAAGGACCAAATGAAAGCTTGACGAATACACATGCACGAAAGAAAAAGCTCGGACTGCAAAGTTGTCGGGGAGCATGCGTTGCCCGAAAGAGAGAAAACTGGGGAGGAGAATTGGACTTTGGGTCCTCTCCCCCCAAATCCTCTCTCACCTTTGTATTTTCTTTCTTCTCTTCCTTCCCTGTTACTGCCATCCCACAATGATGGGATACCTGTTATACTTGATATACTTTGGAGTCCTGGTCACCGTGGGACTCTCAATCTTGTTGTATGTCTACCAGTGCGATCTACTATACCCAGCGTTTTTCCCTAGTGGTTCGAGATCTGTGGTAAGCAACTACTCGAGTTTTGGCGTGTATATCTCGGAAAACAAGTGAAAGAGAAAAAAAGGCCCGAAAATCTCAAGCAAATCATTCGATATTAAGGTCGCGCGACCATCACAGTACGGTCTGCCGGACAAGGAAGAAATACTAGTTACAAAGGATGGCGTCCGCATACGAAGTTATGTGTTGATACAACATGGCGATGATGTAGCAATACAGTCACCAACATTGCTCTGCCTACACGTATGGATAACTTTGTATGATGATATGGGTTCTTCGTTGGAGCTAATATTGTGATGTTTAGTCGCATACAGGCAACATGGTTAGGGGTGCTGACAATGTTCGAGTTGGAAATTCTCAATTAACATGTGGGAAACAAAATACCAGGGTCATCGATTGCCTATTGCTCAAGTGTTTTACAAGAAACTTGGATACAACGTCGTCATGCTATCTTACCGTGGGTTGGTTTCCCGTATACTGACTGTTCAGTCCTTAAAGTGTATTTGCTAAGCTTTGATAAATTGTCAATGATTAGTTACGGTCTTAGCGAGGGTAAAGCAAACGAAAAAGGATTGCAAATTGATGCTCAGGTAAAACAAGAACAGGTCTGTATAGCATCCATTTGATCTGACGCTATGCATAGACCGCACTGGATTATATTCTTCGACATCCAATCCTAAAACATACCAAGATTGTCGCCTACGGCCAATCCCTTGGAGGAGCAGTAGCAATCGATCTCGTTACGAAGAATGAGGACAGGTTCAAGGCTTTGATCATTGAAAATACATTCCTGAGCATTGTAAGTCAAGTTATGCATCTTGTGGATTTCTGTCTAATACAAGCCTATTCCATTCAGCCGCTGCTTATTCCACATATTTTCCCAGCACTGAGACATTTGGTTTACTTGTGTCACCAAAGATGGTGGTCCTACAGAAACATTCGCTTTATTCGACATGTACCTATCCTCTTCTTGGCGAGCCTACGCGACGAACTAGTTCCTCCTTCGCATATGGCGAAACTGTACAAAGCAGCGGAGACAAGTGGTCCAAAAGTTTGGTGCGAGTTTAAAAATGGCACACACAATGATACCTGTATGCAGGTATGGATTCACGCTGGTCGTCTACACACCTGGGACGACGGATCTAAACAACCACTTAATTTGATAGGAAGGATACTTTGAAGCAATTGGGGAATTTATACGAGATCACGTGTGGGAAGCAGACTGATTGTCTGCAGCAGCAGCAGCAGTAGCAGTGAAGCAACGTTCGTGTCTTTTTTTCACCGTGTTCCCTTTCCCTCTTAAATCCACACATATATCACCTCATTCGTAGTTACAATAAGCATTAATCAATTTTACTGCAATTTCTTCTCCAACTCATCAAAGTAAAACCATATTCTTGTTACTTGCATGACTGTGAATTGGTTGCCTGTATTGGTCTGTGCAACATCATCTTCATCGTCCGCTTACTGGACAAACAGCAGCATAACCGTTATACCATGTCTTTTAGTAACAGCAGTGCGTCTCCTACTGGGCCTCCCTTGCCGCCTAATCGTAACCACATCGATCACTCGCGTCGATCGGTGCCCGCACCACCTCCTCCTCCCTCTGCAGACAGAAATGCAGCACCTCACCTGCGCATGTCCACCATTCCCGTTCAGCCTGCATACCAATCTGTAGATGTTGATATTCCTGAACCCCCACAAACTGAAGCCGGCAAATGGACGTTTCATTCTCAACGTGAGTTTCCTCCTCCTCCCCCGTTCGAGAAACGGCTGCGAAGATATCCTTCCGGTGCAGAAACAGGTTGCCGTACGTCGTCAAAATCGAATCTTACTGACTGAATAGTTACTGATGATTTGGATATATCACTGCTTAGGTATCCCTGTCGACTTGTCGCACTTACGAGCATACGCCGCATAACACTCTCAACTCGATATTGTCTAAAATCTGTGCATAGAGATTACAGACACAACACACAACTTTTCTGCTTCCTCTGAATGCCAACATCAAAGATATACATGAATAAATTATCAGTAGCTCTCAAATGACGCGCGGGCGCATCTGAGAATGGTTTAGTTATGAAGTGAGTACGCTGATACCCATAATAATACAGGCTAAAGAGACATATGGAGAAAGTCGTTCCCCTATCCGCGCTGCTTTCCAGAATAGGCCGAGTGGTCTACTGCCACGTTAGTCTTTCAAGTTCGCTCTGGTGTGTCTACGAACGAGAAATACTTGCCCAGTTTTATTGCGGTCAAGAAGCGACGGCGCTTGAGCACGGATGTACGTGCAAGTGCAGATTAAGAGTAGGACAGCCAGCAGCAAAGATTGGAAATTAAAGATGGCAGACTGGTCACAGAGATGAGCATACCTTCTGGTTGCTTTGCCGGATTCGACATGGTTTGTCTTACCATTTTGTATGCGGGGTATACGAGAAAAGTGGAAGCACTTCGACTTCTGTTTCTGAGCGAATTGCTCCCGTTGAATTTGACGCCACGTCAATAATTGATGGATAAAATAGCCATTGTTTCATAGATCAGTAAAATGCTATTTGTATATATACAGAGACGGATACATGGTATGGTATATATAAGACAATACGATACGATATGGCAAATAAGAATGAATATAGGGGAAGGGACAAGGGGCTATAGTTATAGATACATTACAGATGTAGGGTTGGATGGATGACAACCAGCTGCAGTTGCTGCCATAGTTACCGAGGATGAGTAAGGTGAAGGTGTATTTCCCTGCGGCTTGTAATAATGTACAGGGGAAGAGCTCGGTGGAGGTGTTGGTATACCCATGGGATGGTAGTAAGGTCCGTAGGTGCCAGAGACGGCCGCTCCCGCCTCGTTCAAATCACCAGGACAAGGCATCATCCCCGAAGGCGGTGGAGGTGGCGGCGTAGCCTTCCGCTGGAAACCTGCTTGCTGGTGCAAATTCACACTAGAGCGAGATTGCCTGGGCAGTCTATGTTGATTCCAACCGTCTGCGTTTGTCGTCCCAGCCATAGTGTATCCCATACTTCCATGTCGTTGCCGGGTATATTGCTGTGGCAGAGGTGGCGATGAAGATGAATGACGCCAAACTTCGGCTCCGTTCACAACAAAGCTGTGGCGTTGCGGCCGGCGGTAAGATATGGCATCAAATGATGCATTCTTTGGGGGCGATGCTCGTGACAAGTGATGCTGCTGCTGCTGCTGTTGTTGTTGCTGTGCATTAAACGCATATGAATTATTACTCGAGCGATCAGCATCCTCTTCAAGGGGATCCAGGGTCACAGGACTGTGCAAGGACTCGGTGCTCGTCATTGGTGTATTGTAGAAATAGTGGGGCGAATGGTGAAGGTTACTTAGGCTGGCCATCCGACGCACGACAGGCGGAGCATTGACGCTTGCAGCAGCTGCAAAGGCAGCAGCCTGTTGCTGTTGTTGTTGTTGCGGTTGCGCTGCCGAAGGAAATACGATCATGCGCGAGCGATTAGATTCGTCCAGCGACACACGTGCAGTCATGTCACACAGCCGGTCTATAGCTACCGTAGACCGTTTCGTAGTAGGCATGGTATCTTGGCGAGCAAGTGCAGCAGATCCTGCGGAAGTAGATCGGGCATGCCGATTTGGTGTAGGAAAAGGCGAAGGCGTTTCATACATAATACTTTTCATCATTTCTTGCTCTATCATGCCAACTTTCAGCAGCTGATCACCGTAACGTTGCAGCTCGCTGATGGGGACGGATAGGTTGAAGTTGTTGAGAACGAGAAATTCCAGTTCAAGACTGTTCAACTCGGCCACAGGCAGTCCGCCCACCTACAGAGGAGACACGTCAGTCGATATAACAATATAACTCTCTGGAATCGCTTGTACCTTAGCGTATCTCGTGTTGGTGTAAAATACATCGCTGAAAAACTTGCTTGAGACCATGACTCCGGCAATGATAAGTCGATGGATATTGTAAGAATCAATTGTAAATGGACGACCGTATTGCGCCAGCGCGTTCTTGGACATTCGATCAAAATAAACAAGCAAGCTTAGGAAGCATTCATTGGCACAAGGGCAGTACTTGAAGATACGAGCGAGATAGGAATATATGTCAATGGAGGGAATTGCTCGTGCGTGAAAACGGGTATAGTTATCGGAGGGAGGATTCGCACAAGTTTTGCTGTTAGATGAAGCTAAAAGCGAGGCTGAAGATGCGCGACGAACATTTGTTTTGCGGCCGGACGTAGCACGGTTGAGCTGATCATTGGCGGCTGTCATTCGTTCCAGAAGAGATGCCAGGAGGCGTATGGTCTCCACCGTAGGGTATCTGGCAAGGTCGAATGTGGGTGGCATCTTTTCCACCTTCTGGGTATAGTTAGCAGACACGACGGGTGCGAAAGAAGGATGCGTTGAAAAGGTCCACAGCAATGTCTGGGGGAACCCGGGCCAGTCAAGTGGTGTCACCTCCCAGAATTGTACACTAGGCCGAGCTGCCACAACCGACATGCAACTAGTATGAATGAAATAAAAGTTATTCGTTCGCATAGTTCATGCCCGAACTTTTAAACGTTTACTTTGAAAACTATATATACACGCATTATCACAGGTTAATAATTGTTGATACTCTTTGCAACATATGCCATCTTATTGATCATGCAACACATCGTCGGAGAGAAATCTACACAACTAAGCGTAAGAATTGTCATGAAAGTGTTGATGCAAGTTACATACGCGCTATATCGTTCAGCAGCTAGCGCTTGTATCTTTAAGACAGCAGATAAGTGCGGTGCCGGCAGTGTTCGTTTCTATCTCAGAGGGCATTCGTTGCAGGCGCACTAGACGTTTCAGGGATCAGAAAATTTTCGACCTTTCAAATAAATGATCCACTGTTCAAAAAGTATACACGAAAGATCGTAATCTATAAGCGACTCGTCTTCTCTCAAGGAATGCTGAGGCCAGCAAATATATTTGCGCTTTTCTTTGGAGCGCGGATGGGATCCGGCCGGCATAGCTGACGTTGCCTTACACGTGGATAATCAAAAGTTTTGAATTCGCTTTTTTGGTCTTGTAGACTCAAGGGCTTAAAGTGGACGATTTAACGAATTTGTAAACTTGCAACAGCCATGGAATTATGTGCAAAAAGGTGCTTTATGAGGTCGAAATATTGTCTCGTGGTCGGTCTTCCTCGGCTTCGTCAATATTCACCCGCGAAACGGTCTGACACACGATTGCACTGTGGAATCCTCCAAAACGGTTTTGTCCTTTCATACACACCTAGAGCGGGTGAGCGTTTCATACATAGGATCCATGAGTGTAACTTATTCATACAAACAATAAACAGTTGAAAATCTTTCGCAGCTGCTTCAGATGGCTGGGTCTTCTTGGGATTAGTAGCCAGTGTAGCCTTTCGGCCACGTACAGGCCCGGAGCGACCAACTTAGCCACCAAGGCTTCTGCTTCAAGACATATGATCTGTAAAGCAGGCACAAGAAGACTCTTCTTTTCGACTTGACGGTAAAATATCCAAGTTATTCATAGCCTCACGCAGAATTTTTCTATGGTTTGCTGGTACTGTTCAGCTCCTGCGTTACTTGTAGCGAGCTCGACATTGAGGACGTCATGCTCGTCGTTGATAACAACTGCGTGCGATCACGCGTAGCTCAAGCTTGTCGCTGATCCTACAGGTGCCATGGTTAAGAGACTACTTTCTAGCAGCTGTGGAGTCGCTGCTGATGGACTCTCCATAGGAATGCTCGATTTCAGACTATGTAAGGTTGCAGAAATTTGTCGTCGAAAAACTGCTCGAAAATATTGCCCCGTAATTTCACGATTTGATCTTGCTCTGTGAACGATCGTGAGCAAGTTGAAGGAAGGATTGGATCCTTCCTGTGCAAAGCTTTTAACTATACAGTTGTTTAGCTTTTAGTTCAGCGAGAAATTCGATGTAGCTTACATATGAGCACATATTGCGAAATATTTCTCATATAAAGTCAAGGCTACTTTTCTTTGAACCTCCAAGGCCGCGTTGTAGGCTTCGGAAATGTCTGTTTCAGCAATCTTTACGTGATATTACAAAAGAGCGTACGAACAGGATGATGGAAGAATTGCTACGACATTACATGACGCACGATCAGACTGGTGAACCAGACTTGACGCCTACAGGGACTTCGAGTTCCTTGACCTCTGTCTTGTACTTTGCCTTCATATTTTTCCACGCACTTTTGCTGTAACCAGCTCTCCGAGTCCCTTTGTCTTCACTATTGTCCGATAAGTCAACGTTATAGTTTAGGGCCAAGCTTACAATGTAGATGTCATTAATTCCTCCTTTTACATTTGTTGTCCTCGGGAGTATACCAGATCGTGCTCTTCGTATCAATGTCAGCCGCTTAGTAGTTGCTATTTTTACTTAACAACACCATTGCTGCGCGCTTTACAGCCGTCCCTGAATTTATTTCCATATCTGGTAGCATAACATCGTCGGATTCTGCGATTGTAGACTATGTCTAACATGGTCGTTGAGTAGTTTGATAAGGGGTATATTACATATTCATTACATAGGGAGTACTCGTGTTTAAATTGCTGAAGCGTTCCGAGAGTAGGCTTCTGCAATCAGCTTCTGCGTGTATGCTGTCAGAAATAACCCATTCAGTGACAAGAGAGTCCTTAGCTTGTGTTGTAAGCACTGCAATCAACCGCGCAATCAAGAAGAACAACCAGCGGAGACAGGACAGTTTCTTTTGCTGAAATGAGGACTTCCAGATAATAAGTACTGTATTTGCTAGTTGCATCGCTGTAGCTTTTGTAAAGCATTATTGCGTATAGGGCTACGCGCTAGTCGCATGTATTAAGCTATAATATGTCATTTTTGAAAAAGGTGGAGTTGCAAGAAATGGCGAAGAAGTAGAAGACGCATGATGGACAATGAATTAAAGCTTGTCCCGAAAGCGGAAATTGCATTTGATGCCCATTTTGCACCAAGTCCAGGTGATGCGCTTAGTGGATTCCATATCTGACATCTTTGCCTCCAAAAGTTACTCCACCTTAGCCATAGACGTTTACGGTGTTCTTTACGATGGAGAGAAGCTGTTTCCATATTCGCACGAGTGTCTAAAACAGCTTTCTGAAGCCGGCATACGTACCATCTTGCTGTCCAACTCATCTCGTTTGGGTCCTGTCCTCGCCCGCGATCTAGAGCGCAAATTTGGCATTCAACATTGTGACATTGTGTCAAGTGGCGATATGACACGTATCTTTCTCCACGACAGTTTGCATGAAGACACAGAAAACTGTGTAGCGACGGTGATGCCTGGCAAGACGACAATGACTGCGACAGAGTTCAGGGCAGAATACATAAAGACTGGTCGCTTCTTTCTACTAGGAAACGATGATTACCACGGTCCTCTATACAAACCGCTAGCACCAGCTTTGGAACGAGCCGTAGACTGGAAAAACGACGAATACGATTTTGTACTTCTCGGTGCAATTATTCCACTAGAGGGTCCGTTCGATCCATTTGATGGCGAGAGCGTTGAAAAGCATTATAAACCTTTCCTCGACCACTGTCTTAAGCAAGGATTGCCTCTCGTGTGTGCTAACCCGGACGTATGGGCACCTAATGGAAAAAATCCAGATGGATCAATGAAATTGCTGGCATGTCCAGGATACATTGGAGAATTGTACCAACGTATGGGAGGAAAAGTATTATATTTCGGCAAGCCCTTTCCGAGTATCTACAAATATCTTCTACTTGGAGTCGAAGATCCTAAAAGTCTGTTATGTATTGGCGACAATGTTGCCACTGATGTCATGGGTGCTCGCGAAGAAGGTTTAGACGTTGCTATGATCATGGGCGGTGTTCACAGCGACTTGTTACTACCGTTAGATGATCCGCTCCCTAAAATCAAACAACTATGCTCTAGTATCTCTTCTAAAGAACCTAATTTTGTAATGCCACTCTTGAAATATAAGTGATGCTGTTGGATTACCTTAATATAGCTAGTGATGCATCGATTTCCTATTTTGATCTCATTTATACATGTCACAGTCCTTGTTACCTCCAATATAATTTTTCCTGCTTGATGTCGAGATAAACAAGAAATATATAGCAAGATATGTAATAAACGTCTGGAATGGCATTCTGATCAGATTATATGCTGTAACTGAAAAATGGCCGTGATTATAACTACTATGTACAATTTTCAAAGTTGTGAAACTGTTATGTCTCATTGTTGTGGACCTCCGTTGTAGTAAGCAACCGGCGTGGCTAGGAGGTTGAAATGGGCCTGAAGATAACCAGAATCAAAATGAGAACACTGGACCAAAAACATTTTTCCCTGAAAGGCAATCCGAGGAGGGATCCGTTTTCTTGGTGAATCACCACACCGTGCCTAGGTCCATTCTGGTCCCTCTCTTCCTCGCTCGTCACTATCATCTTGTGCTTTTTATTTTCTTGTCACTACAGCAATGTACAATCAGTGGATGTATCCAGAAGTGGACATTAGGGAACGTTCATTCCATTCAACGCATCCATACGCTCGAAAATTTTGCGGATGCATGTCACTTCGCGGCGGTGGTACTCTCTCCTGCTTCATATGGCTGGTAAATTGAGAAAAGATTGACGGTGCTACTCGAGCTTCAGCAATGTACTTATCGCAGCATCCTGTAGGGCTTAAACTTGTACGGAGCTGTTCTTTCTTTCCAAGGACGAAGTCGCAAGTATTATGTTACGGAATACATGCTGGTTACAAACAGCGCTGACATGTCAAATAGCAATATACTCGTACCTTGACTACAACGCTCTTATGATTCAAGGTGCTGTCTGTATTTTGTTTATAGTCGCAGCCTTCTTCTCCCTCTTCGCGCTGTTTATGGTATTTGAAGGTTACACGAGGCTTACTGACAAGACGGCATTAAATGCTCTCTTATTTCATAGAACAAGCCAGCAATTTTACGCCAGTCGCATCGCACAATGTGGGTCGTTGTCTTCATATTTATTACAGATCTTTTCGTAAACATCATCATATTCGGTGTGCAGCGACCAAATTTCTCAGACTGGTGTATCGACGCATCTAGACAGCAAGTGCAGGACCAGATCACCAACAACAACGGCACAGTTTTAGACTTTACACCAAATCGGACCAATTCAGATTTATACAACTGCGACCGGTTGTGGCAGGACGAGCTAAAGTTTGCAATTGTCCTCTTCATCATGATCACCATATGTTTCGTAAGTCTACAGCTGAAGGATGCGTCATCTACAAGTATTCTAAAGGTGAATCGATTGCCATTGCTTAGATCTACTGGGCAGTTTGTCTATGGTCGTACACACAAAAGCAGATATATCTGCTACATGACCAATTCGGTCGTCAGATGGCGGCCGCTGCTGCTGCAGGAGCTGCTGGGGCGATGCCTTACCAAAATACCATGATGAACATAAAACCTTCGAGCAAAGAAGTAGAATCACGGTCAATGGAAGACGGTCAGAAGAGTTTGGCTCAATTGTTCCGGGAAGCTGTTGAAGATATTTCCTCTGCATTCAAACAACGAAAATGATACCATCAAAACAATCAATTGTCTTGCTTGATTCCCTCCACCTTTCCACAATACATTCTATCGTTTACTATCTATTCTTTTCGATCATTTCGTTCAGAGAAACTTTCACAAGAAATACACTGCTCAATGCAAAGTTACATACAAATATGGCATACTGCAAGCTATTTAGCAGACAGTGGGGAAGTTCGGATATCTGAAATAAATGTTCTGCGATCGAATCATTCTCCATTTTCTTTCGTAAAACTAAGAGTTCCATAATATGGTGATTGAGCGCAACGGGGAAAAATACGCATGGTGTGTATATAAATTGTGCATATGCCTGCAGTAATAGACTGATACAGAGCCAGTCGACAATGCATTCGAGGTCATAGAGTAAAGAAGTGCCAGCATGTAGATCGCCCGCTGGTACTAGTGCAAAAAAGAGGAAGGCAAATCTCACAATGCAATCATTGCCGTCACTTACGAGTAACCAAGCGCTCTCATGTAAAGTGTACCTGTGCGGTTGCAGCTTGTAGGTATATGCGAGACGGCTTACATTGTGGGCAGACTTTAACGTTACTTGCAGCACCCAATCCATTAAACGGCTGCTTATGCGAAATGATCCATAATTGCACCTGTGTAGCTTCCCACCTCCAGGACACCTCTGATTCTCCATCGCCTATCCCTGAATCGCCAAGCACACTCTGAAACTGAAGGATACTGTAGACAAACTGCAAGCATTTTTTTAATTATGGAAATTGTTGTATGGGTATGATGGATACGACTGCTGGTCATAGCTCTGGTTCATGGTTGCAGGAACATTACCCGGCTGAGAAGATGAGCCGGGTGCAATGCGCATTTGCTCGTTTGATGGTCCTTGTAACGTATTCTTTTGCTCCACTCCATTAACAGTGACACGTTGACGACCATTGCCGTAATCTTCGATTACCGTTGTACCCTTGGGAATAAACGTTACCTACCCGTACAGATCTTTTGCCACATTATTTCTGAGAACTTACTTGATCATTTTGGATCTTTGTCACTGTCGTGGTCTGTGCAACGCCGTTCACGATTCGTGTGGATGTCGATACGCTGCGGGACTCTCCGCCACGTCCACCTCCAAATCCAGACATCATTGAACTGCTGAACATGGATCCGCCACCGCCACCACCAAACATTGGAGTGTTGAAGAACGGATCATCGAACGGATCTCTACCAAACAGCGACGATCCAAAGAAACCGCCTTCGCTGTTGTCAATTACTCTCCTTCTTTTGCATCTTATCAATACACAGAACATACCTGACATGAATGGATCTCTGCGTCCAAATGGACTTTGAGCAAAAAATTGTGCAAAGATTTCTTCGGGAGAATGGAACTATAAAAATACTTGGTGAATATCATATATCCATCTAGTCCAGTTATCTAATAAACGATGGCATACGTGGAAGTTTGCAAATGGATCAAATGCAGGTCCGCGACCACCAAACTCGTTCGTTCCTGTATCGAATCCTCCACGGTCGTATATCGCACGTTTTTCAGCTGAGTAATCAAGTTTACGTCAGTGTCATATATCATGTAAATCTTCCAGTACAGTCGGCTACTCACGATCTGACAAGATCTCGTATGCATGACTGTAACGTAGTCAGCATGGGTATCCTTCTATGAGGCTCGTGCACTGGGCGTAGCTTACCTTATCTCCTTAAACTATATATATAAGAAGAGCATCGAAAAAAGGTCGTCAGTACAATGCCCCTCGTAGATCGGCTAGTTTGGGATCGTTCTTGGCGCTTACCCTCTCGGCGGCTTCCGCGGACGGGTTCTTATCCGGGTGATACTTGAGTGCTAGTCTTCGGTATGCTTTCTTGATGTCCTGAATCGAGCATTCCCTTGAAACTTCAAGCACTTCGTAGTAATCAGTCGCCATTTTGATTGCAAAGAATAGAGAGAATAAGAGCGAAAACGAAAGAAATCATGCAGCTCCATTGCACGCGGCTGTTGAATTTCGGATTGAATTTCTGGGGTAGACAGATGTTTCTCCCGCTTTGAGTCCTGCCCAGAAAGGATAATCAGGAACTACACTACACTATGGGGATGGAATTTAACTACTCACTGGCAGTAATGGAAAGTTACAAACAATGCTTCCTAAAAACCAGTCTGAACTTTTCACAGTACAAAAACAATAAATCTCCTCAATCTAAACCCGTTGAGTGGATAGAAGAATACATCAGCAGGGATGACTCTATCTAGCAGACCAATCTTCCCAGCAGGAAACAAACAACGAAGCAATTGGGGAAGAAAGAGTATGTTTATTTAAAGGCGCTGCGCCTACACTGTATGCTCCTGGCCTGCCGGGCTAACAGGACGGGTTTCTATTGTCCGCTATTGAAACAGGATTACAGCATCACACTGTTGAGGACTAAGATACCCTGGGCCTTAAAATACGCAGCTAGAGGGATGCGACGCATAGCTACTCGCCAGCAGCGAAAATATAACACGGATAAAGAAAACTAGTGTCGCACAATACAATTCACAAAAGATAACACTAACCTAACCAGGCCGAGTCAATAACGAAGAGAACATATTGATAACTCCACGATTAGATCAACCTTCCGCGACATACTGGAAGCAGAAATAGTTAAAGGGAAGAGGAGTGTGTCTATTTGATTGGCTGCTGCCGACTATAAGGCTACATGGTATCTATACTGCCGTGCAAACAGGATGTCTTTTTGTGATCCAGCGGTGAATTACAATTACAGCAACACACAGATTTATCGAGTTGATACCGATCTATGCGCGCAAGTTCTTCCAGCGAAAGTATAATTAGGGTTGGCAGTCCTAACATCCAACGTAATGTCTTCCTTTCGCCCGGTGAGGCCGATACTGCCGCTAGAAGTGCAGCGCGCATGGCAAATTGCTGTCTCATTTTCCTGAAATCGGTTCCTCAAGATGGATTACGTTCGAAACAAATTTTTTTCAATGACGAACTTCTGTTGTCTCACTCGATCAGGCACGAATGCCATATGATGCAATAGCCTAAGTGATCTGTAGGTTTGTGACTTCAAAGATGGCGCAAAGGCCGCCGTATCGAAGTTCTGTGATGTATGCAGTGATACCATGTCCTTCTGATCAAATAAGATCGCGCACTTCGTTGTAAAAATCTGCTTATACCTTTTACTTTGAATGTGAAGGCAGCTTATTAGTGTCTGTATGATTAATTACGGATTTTTGTTGAAGAAAGCCAATCGGCAGAGATCCCAAGCGAGGACGTAGTTATTTTCCTTCGGTTCAGCGATCTTTGCCTCGCCATGTCCGAAATGTTGTCCCCATCGAGACTGACTCAGGACTATTATAACGCTATCGAGACGTTCGACTCCTCTGACAGTATCCTTTTGGTTTGTCCTATTGAAAGACAGTGGATAAATGTTACAGTTTTGAGCGAAAACGAGTAAAGTTACCATAACAGATGGGTCCGCTCTTCGGGACTGGTCGACAGAGATCGGATCTGCATAAGCATTCTACAATTCAGTTTCACTGGTGCATTGAGTAAGTGGTTGTTCTGAGAGCAATTTCTCCGTCCTATATATGCGACTGTTAGTACATCTTAACTACGATAGAAGACTTGCCACTTACAATCGTCTAACACCATTGATAGAACTTGCTTTGAACGTATCCATATCTGGCGTCAATGTGCACAACACGATTTGCATCGATGACCTTTTAAATACTGACGATCCCGTAATCCTCAAATTCCGGGCAATCGCTAATCCATATATCCCACGTGATGAGTATAATTTGGCAACCAATAGCTACCCGAAGATATCAATAATTGTTTTGCTGTTTTGTGAGGTTTTAACAGCAAAACGTGCCGGATGGCCCTAAAATCCATCATTGCATCAGAAATTCAGGGCAACGGGTACGTCGTCGCTGTATGGAGGTTCCAAATGGCACATCTTGATCTCATTCCATAAAGCTTTACAGGTTTATCCCCTGGATTCTCAATTCTCGGGGGAGCCATCGTCACTTGATTTGGTCATTACTATAGTGGAAGGCTATATGGGAATACCAGGTATTGTAAGTTTCATTTTCTGTTTTTGCCACTTTAAAATTTATGCCATCTTGCAAATCATCCGAGCTTGACGCATAGCTGACTACTTTTTGAAAACACATGCATTAATTTTCGTCTATTGACCTATAACTCGCCTATCTACATTTCTCTTATATGTTGGATAATTCTATTGACAGCAATATTTTGCCAAATGAAGACAAGATAGCATCTATGACATGAGGCCGTATGCGTAACTGTTGATCATCACTGCTTTCGCGTACACCGATGCATTTCTTGAAGACGAGGTCGAGGTACGGAAATGTTTTCAGCGCTCTCATAACGGACGCTGCCAGTTAACAGATCAATTGGGTGATCCATAGCTGCATCAACGGCCTCTGCGACGATTGCGCCTGGCGCGGCCGTCAAGCGGCAAAACACGGCTGACTTCAAACACTTCCGCAAGCTTGGTGAAATCTTCATCGCTCCATGGTTTTCGCTCGCGAGAAGATAATGGGATAAATTCGGCTTTGCTGCTGTTTCTAAAGGGAATTCGCCTCGGACAGACAGATAGTGATCACGGTTGAACAGACTAATCGCGTTGCTGATGAAGGAGGTTAACACCGATCCATACGCATGAATAGATAAAATGTAGAAAAAGGCGAAAAAAAAGGGTATGATGGAGAGGGATTCGTCATTTAAAGTGCTTGCGAATGATACAATCAATTTCCCTATTTTATGCAGCGCTATAACAAAGACAGGATGGAGTTCAAAGAAGCTGTCTTGCATTTATCGTTTTCGTATAGCACGAATGGATCTCTCATAAGCATTTTTGATTTTAAAAGCATGCCTTTGTGCTGTAAACCATATCCTCATCAACTACATCATAGGCAGTTATTGTCCGTCCAAGAATGATGACACCTGTCTGTCAGAAGCAAATTCCAAAACAGAAGCTCTTGATTCTTAAACGAGGGCGATATCTTCAGCAATTTCCCGTTTCTGAACTTGGAAGTGTTGGTGATAGCTTATCAAGTTGAAGGAGATATTGAAATAGTATGTTTACTCCTAATTTGCCTTCACATCGTTTCTGATATGTCACGCTCGTCATTTGGTAAATAAGTGAGCAAGCAGTGATAGCCGCGCTTAAGACTTGAAAAGTATTCGATTTTGTTGCATATGTACTGTGCATACCTACTTAAGAAACTCGCCTATGAAGCTCGTGGCTAACAGGTTTGGTTTCAATCTAGCGTAATGTTGTGAGAAATATTGATTTATGTACATGAGAATTAATCAATAAATAATAACAATAATAATGAGTATTTTCAAAATATGTTACGCGTATAGCAGCTCATCGTAGGTGGGTAAACGATTTAAAGGTGCTCTTGATGGAGCTTGATCGGCAGAGTTATTGCACCCTTCTGCAACTATAGAGCTATACGAGGGCAGCGTCGCTTCCTCTACTCCGTTCAAGAACCAACTTGATCTGTTGTTTTGGATCTGCTCTCCTGTTTGAGAGTGCAAAAGTGCAATCATCAAAGCTGGATCGTAAGGCAGAGAGCGCGCGGTTTCCTCGTATGCTGGTAATCCAGCATCGTGTACGGCGCATATATGGATAGGCAACGCTGCTCGCAGCTCGGATACTTTACCGTCCGGATGCTCGACGGAAAGAACAAATTTGAGCTTGTGGCGTATGCGGACAGCTTCATTCTGGACATCACATTGTATCTGATCAGGGGATGGTGGGACAGGCACAACCTGGGTTTTAGACCAGACAATAAAGCTTCCGTCGCTGCTGTCATTCGACTGCCCAAATTGGTCATCGCGGCCAAAGTGAATGATTCGTCCGTGGGTTCGCGCGTGGCCACCAAACCATCCGCAGCTCGCTCGGCACACCATATACTCTTTCAGCGTGCAAGTAAAGTACCGAATCCTCAAATGACTCACGAGCGGAGTCACATGGATGCTCACTGGAATCTGGTCTCCGTGGCTGTAAACTTTGGTCGGTACTGTGATCTCGTAGTCTAGCTTGTCGTTCCATTGATTAGCTATTGTGACTGGTTCCATATACTCGGCTGTGAGAGGTAGCATCTGTCGTGCCACATGCACTATTCGCCGCACCGTCAAGTTGGGCATGAATCGAGAACGTTCTACCACCGCCTTTAGGCGATACTGCACAAGGTAGAATGATGCAACATGCGTGGATTCTGGAATATCCCCCGGCAATGGAAACTCGAATTCATATGTGTAGTTTCCAGCATTCAATACATGTAGTTTCGACGCTTTCGGCAGAAAGTTCCATGTATGATTCAAAATCGTTCGCTCGTCCTGGAATAAACGCTCATGGCCATTGCCAATAGCTATACATCAAGTACCATCGTTATTCCACGTTTCTTATTCATTATTACAGTTGCTCTTACGCTCAGTCCAAGTTATTAACATTTTTCCCGTAAACCGCAAACTAACAGATTTAACCTTGGTCGGCTCGTGAAGCGACAACTCGAGTATCCCGCGCAAAACGCAACCTGCAGACTCTGTAGGTGATCCGTACAGAATGAGCTGATCGCTTTCAACGTGAATCTTAGCCTTGAGCCCAGAACGGATCCGCTCCATATTTTCTTTTTTTTTGGGGTGAGAAAAAAAAAGCAAAGAAAAGCGTGTGAGCCTTTGACAACAACAAAAAAGCGTGTGCTCCAGAAAAGCCAGTGTCGCGTGATGCGCTAACCTGCGAATTTAGTTTGCCAGGGGTGACACCCCTTTCCTCACAGTAAACCCCATCGCTGTGATTTTCCTTCTGCTTCGCCAGGGATCGACATGCGGATATAAATATGCATAGTATTGAGTATCTGCATTGAGCATTAAAGAATACACGCAAATGAGCGACTGTGTCAGCACTGTTCTCAGGGTTTGCGGGACCCTTCGATCAAGCTCTGTACCATCGCACTGACCATCGTAGCAACAAGGCGGGAACCGCTGCTTGGTGTGTTTAAGGTGCTACAACTGCATCATATGAGGCATTTTATCCCGGAAATAGAATATATCTGCACCGCGGAACAGGACCCGATCTGGCAATGCACTGGAACCAAAAAGGTTTCCATTAATGGGCACTTTGAACCCAGATCATTTCTGTGAGCAGCTTTGGAAATATGGATGCTGGAGGCTGACTAGGTCTCGCGGTTTCTCCTTGTGTCCGTTAGTGGAACATAATAAACAAGCGCAAAGTTGATGACCTTCCCATTGCCCAACTTCTAGAGATCCATAAATATTGCAACTGTAGGATTTGGTTTTCTCCTACAGCGCATCTTAATCCGAAACGCGGAAATAACTTGATTCCGCAGTTGCGATGCATTGCTAAGCTTCGGAGCGGGTATATATGTATTCACATCCAGGAGATCCTTCACAGGTGCTTCATAACACAAAACAAGAGAATGAATTGAGCAATGATGGGTTTGTCAATGGGAATATTGTTTTTGTATGAAGGCGTGGGCTTTATCAATTAATAAATTTTTAACGGACTATGTACTGAGAAGTACGTTCAGCGGGAGGGACTATGCATTAAGCTTGCCACGGTGAACGTCAGGCTTGTTGAAATAACCTGTTTACATGGAATGGACTTACCGAGATAGTGAAGCCGTTATCGAGTGTTCCAAGGGCCACGTGGGGGAACATCCAATGTTTCCAGGTACTCCCAATCGTCCCCTTCGATCCCAATATCTTTGTGATCTGTCATCCGTTCTTGGAGTTGAGCTGGATCCGGGTCCCCAAGCATGAAGAGGCTGCGTCGTCTGAATGCTTCTTGCGCTTATTCTTCATTTTGCGGAACCGAGACCGAAATGTTGTATGTCTCGGCAGCGACAGGAGGATCCACAGGGCTCTCTTGCTGGGCTCGAATTTGACAAACGAACGGGTTACAACTCCGGTACGCAAGACGGAAATCCGCAGGCAAACGAGTGGAATCATGCTCTGGCCAAGGAACGATGTGCGGTGACCAGAGCATACAGCGACAGAAGACGAAGACATCGATGAAGGAGCAGAAGACATGTTACTAAGAAATGGATGAAGACCAAAGGATGTCAATCTCAGGGCCTTTTTTATATTCGCAAAGACCCGGAATCAGTCGGCAACAAAGCAACATGGAAATTCATAATGCTCGAAGATCAATAAACGATACTACAAGGAAATGCCCAAGGGACGTGAACAACGTACAAGAAGATACCATATTGGCGCTTCTCAAGACGCCAGCAAGGTCATGCACAGATATCTACATCTTTCAGATCGGAAATCAAGCAATAGTAGTCTTGTCAAATAAAATGTGAAACCAGCATGTTGTAAGTATTACTTCCAAGCAAACTGGAATGTTTCTCTTGATAATCAAAGGAGAGCTCTAAGCATGGTCTGTGTAGTTCCCAAGGTGTTGGATACTATAACAGACAACAAATAGTTTCGACATATATTTGATCTGAAAATACAGTACACAAGTGTTTTACGCTACGCCGTAATGTTGTTGGTATTACAAAAATTATACAGGTGGAATTTGTAAAAGAAAAGAAAAAACACATAAATACGAGCGTCTATCTGCTCATTGAATAAAAAGAGAGTATGCGCCAACAAAATTCAGTGCTGCATGGTGCCGGCGTCTTCATTGCTTTTGCAGACACCATGAGCCTTTGTTAGCAACACGGGCACAAGCGAGCTATCGCACGGAATATTCCTGAGACGAAGGAGACGACAGCAGATACAATGGTATTCACGAAGCCTAAGTTTCAGATCAGTGAATACGAGCCGAGTCGAGTCGATTCGATTGTCGCCATGGAAATCGTAACAACTTACCGGCTATACCGCTGACAATGACAGTTATCAGCGAAGCTATGGACTGGACTATTCCACTAAGACAGGAAAATATGGATCCCATTGTAGTGTAAAGTGAAGAGAAAACCGGCATGCGCGCGCACACCATTTATATATATACTTTTTTTTTGTACCAGCCGAAGTTTCCATTGCATCATCGATCCGAATGCTCCTCCACTTGAGCCGTCGATATCCATGACGTTGGTTTAGCGATCCGAATATAAGTGTTGTTTCACAAATACATTAAAAATGGAAAGCTTCTATTGTGCATCATTTTATTGAACCCATGCAGCAGCGCTAATGCTCATTTTCTAAGCTTCTTTGTATCTGATTGGCGCTGACGCTTCAACCGCTTACGATGCCGCCGTTCCATGTCCGCACCGTATTCCTTAAGGGCTTGATCTATCAATTCCTCGCAGGTGGATTTCAATTCTAAACCTCGTTCTTGGCTTGTTGTGAATGTCTCTGGGAAACGTAAACTGCAAGTGGAATGAAAAAGGTCTAGCACAGGTCGTGTGACGTTCAATTTTTGTCATTCATACCTTAGCCACATATACAGCAAGATGACCTTGTGTGAGCTTTCTAGCCGGTTGAGGCCGTCCATTGTTGCTGGCGCCTTGTTTGGCATGGAAACCAGATCATCCAGTTGGCAAGTCTCCTTCTCGCTGAAGCATTTGACCATAAATTTGAAAGCATTTGTACATTCTACATTGCGCGTTGGGCACGGCGCAGTTACAAAGGTGTACCGATCTCGAATGGACAGTGGTATTGATTCAATTAGATCGGCAACAAACTGTATTTCAGCCATGTCAGCTTCTTATCTAATTCTCAAAACCATTCGAGAAAGTGTACCTTGTGATCCTTGAAGTTACATAAAAAGTAGGTGCCGTCCAGCGATGCTAGTTCTTCAAATTTTTCCTGTGGTCCTGGTAAGAACCTGCAAGCGCTTAGATTGCAGCCTTTTACTTACTAAAAGCGACGAAAATTTCTCGCCAGGCATTTGTAAAGCGAACATTTCTATGATGTCGACCGTAGGCATCAGACCTGCCTCCTGCACGAACATCCGATTTGGATATTAATTTCCTGAAATGGATTATACATTGATGTAGCCTTACCGTCAGATACGTAATAGGTGCATTCATGGCAGATCGGACAAACGGCAAATCTTTTGGATACATTCTGTGACATCCCAGTTAATGAACAGTGAGATGGACATTAGACTGTAGTACTTACGTCGTTACTTGACCCTGTGCATACATCGTGCCAAAACGGCCTGCACGTCCCCCAATCTGTTTCATCTGCGGGATTGATACAATACGTTCTCCAGTTCCATCGAACTTGTGTATTGTCGAAAAGATGATTCGTTTGATATTGCTAATAATATACAGATCAGGTCTCTTGTTTCTTTTGTAGATCTATCATCTCAATGAGCGGCTCCTCAGCTTTCATTTACTTACAGATTCAATCCCATGCCAATAGCGTCAGAAGCGACCATTACATCCAGACCGCTGTCAGGGTCATTAAATGCCCGGGCTTGCAACGCTCGAGTTTCTAACAACACGGGCAGGCATTAGTCTTCCCTTTCTGGAAATTTGAAATATTTTCTGGAAGTACAACACTGACCTGGAGGCAGAGCACCGTATACGACTGCGCATTGGAGACCAGTTTCCTTTTCAATCTTATCCTTGATGGCAAAAATATTTTGGCGCGAAAATGCGACTACACAGTCGCCCTTTTGAATTTGTTTCCAGTCTCCATTGAGTGCATCCTTCATGACTTCCACAGGTGTTAAGCGCTCATATTCATTGACGATGACTTCTTCGTTAAGCGATTCGCATATGCTCTTTATGAGTGGTACCACAGACGGTTCACCGCATAAATGAATTTCTTTTGCTTTTAAGCCTAGCAAAGCTTGCGTCCATGCCCAGCCTCGTAATGGGTCTGCGATAAGTTGTATTTCATCAATTACTGCAACCTCCATTGGTCTAACAAGATTAGCCATCTCCACCGTCGAGCTAGTCAAGGTCGCCGTAGGTGATACTTCGCGCCGCTCTTCTCCCGTCAGTAGATTGCAGGCAACCCCTTTCGAGTTCATCTTTTCAAAGACTTCGTGGGCTAATAATCGCAAAGGACCACAGTAGATTCCTGACTCTGCTTCTGATAACCGCTTTAACGCTCGATATGTCTTGCCACTGTTTGTAGGACCAACGTGAAGTATGATCTGTCGCTGCATTTGGCGAGCTTCAGGAAACCATTCGCTTGGGTATCGCAAGTCACTGAGCTGTCTTAGTGACCGAAAATTATCCACGACATCTGGCGGCAAATACGGTTCTGCAAATTGGTAGAAAGCTGATAAAAGGTAACGGTCGACTGAAAGTATCCCTTCGCCAGAATTGTACGCTGCTGCCAAATCTTTCGGGTTGCAATAGTCGAGATGGCCATCCATAGCAGCTGCTGCAAAGTTATCTGCGATCTTCTCGTACAGTTTGCCAGATACACCAACGCTGGCAGCTTTTCTCTTTTGCATCTCGTTCCGGGCAAACCCTCGGAGTCGCGCACGAAACACTGTGTTGATACTTCAATTTGAATCATGCTGTTCTTTTGTGTGATACACGCATCCTTCTCATCTCCTCACACGTACATTTTTCTGCTCTGGCCGGTGGTAGCTCCTCAGTCGCGAAGAGGGTGCTCAAAGCTGGTAGCGTTGGACGAGAAGGCCTGGCTGCCGCCTTTCGAAAGTTAGGAGCTGATCGTGAGATATATCGCCTGGAGCACGGTAGCCACAGCTTCACGCCGGTTTGTATTTGAAGAGTCGGACGAGCGATCCATACAGATCGGCTACACGATCGGGCAATCGCAAGCATGCAGGCAGGCCAGACTGTCGTCTAAGTTTAAAGCCTTCTTTTTTTTTCTTGCTTCGCAGGAATGAGGACTTTTTCAATGTCCGTTTCCTGAGCTGGGCTGAGCAAGCGGCCGCCAACCGGTCACTCCCATTTCACGGCAGGAAAAAAGACCAGTCAAAGGCGGCACCAAAGGAAAAAAATGTCGGATTCATCGCACAATGAAGCGTCAGATCTTTCAGATGTAGAAGCACCGAAACAAACGCTAGAAACTCCAGCTGCTGAGCCACCTCGCATTAAATTGAAGCTTCGTCTTAATCCAACAGCACCGCCATCCGATGACAAAAAGAAAAAGCACAAGGATAAGAAAAAGAAGTCGCACAAGAAACGCAAACGGCAAAAGGATACCGACTATGACGAAAGCATATCGGAAAGCAACCCCAGGAGAGACAGCGAGCTTGTGGACATTGGCGATGATTCTCTGGATCAGCAAGCTGCAGTTCCGGCACCTTCTGAAAGCTCCAATACGCATGTTCTTGTTGGTGGCAAGAGACCATTTGCTTTCATAAAAGAGGAGGATGACACGCAGGAGGACGACGAGTCAGCATCATTTACAAACAATCAGGGTACTAGAACCAGTCCTACAGATATGGAAGACGGTCAGGATGAGGAGGAAGACGATACGTATTCGTACACAACCGAACGTCAGTGCTCTGTATCATCGCAATCTGTTCACCCAATGGAGCATATGGCACCTGAGGTGCCAAGTAAAGCTCCACAAAAATCGAAGAAACGTGGACGACCATCAAAAACGAAATCACAACCCAAGGCTGAACCACGAGCTGCTGAGCAACCTAAGCGCGATCTTAAGAGCGTGTGTGCTAGGTTACTGGAGAATCTCGAGAAGTATGTTTTTAGCATCATTTTCTTCTTTGGAGTAAATATCTGATCTAAATCTCACTTCGGTTTACAGACGTGATTCATATGGCTTCTTTTTACAACCCGTCGATACAAATATTGTTCTTGACTATTTATCTGTTATCAAGCAACCGATGGATTTCTCGACAATGCGAAAGAAACTATCCAACAATCAATATCAAAGGATGGACGATTTTCGCGACGATTTCATGCTTATTGTCAGAAATGCAAAGACATACAATGCACCAGATACCATTTACTACAAGAGTGCAGACAGATTAGAACATATGGGACTGAAAGCCATCGAGAAGGCAGAAAAGACGGTTGTATACGAATCACCTGCTCCGACAGACGACAGCGAATCCATGTACTCTCGATCAAATAGCTGGACTGCACGTCGTTTATCAACTTACTCTGGCAAAAACGTCAAGGTCGAAGAAGAAGTTGATATTATGGGTCTTGACAGCACGGTGCCGCTTGCACCCGTATTTAGACAAGATTCAGAAAGTGTACTGCTAGACAGCTCTCGAGCAACCACGCCCACACGCCAATCGACCAAAAAGAAGAAGAAGAAAGTGACCGATGCTGGCGTCGTATATGCGCCAGATGGATCCTTGAGCGCCATTGGTTCTCTCGACCTCTACAACCTCATCCCACCTGACCGACCTTTTGCTTCACTCCCTGATATCACCATCGCAAATGCAAATGCTTTACCATCTGCTTTTTATAACAACCGAAATGCATACAGCACTGATGATTGGTCTGCAAACAAGCATTTCGTACGTCCAGCGCTCTACACAGACTATGCTGCCATGATTGCGACGGGAGAAGATCCACCTGGTGCGTTTTACACGGCCCAGGATGCCTGCTATATTTATCCTCTGTACGGTGACGAACGAGGGGAAGCGTACATGCGCAGCCTATGGGAATTTTTAGGCGATGTCAAGTTGGAGGATGTCGCGGAAAGCAAAGCAAATTATTTAACTCGGGGTGCTTGGGATGTCCTGAAGAAAGCGCTGTCCAGAAGTTACGAAGGTTTGGGACCCGAGTTTGGAAATGTGAAAACAGCAAACATCATTCAAAACATGAAAAACGAAACTGCACACCAATAAAAGATCACATTGTATGTTTCTATACTGAACGTCATGCGACGACTGAAAGCACAATATTTACGATATTGATCGCAAATGAATATATTGCATTGGCTGTTGATTAGGGGTGTGCTTGCAGGAACGAAGATGGTACAAGATCACTGGGGAATGAAAATCCATGAGCCCCAAGTCAGCTACCATAGACGTTGAGTTATCTGAAGCTTTATAGCGTTCGTTCTATTCTGAGTGTATCTGCATTATTCCCCAAATTCCGCTTTGTCCATAACTGAGAGGGATGCCAAATGTCCATCAGCAGGGAATCAGAGAACGATACCAAGCTCTTAACGTGGGCATAAAACGAGCGGAGTTCGCCCTTATTTATCAAGATGGCTTCATTTATAAGCAGGCTATGTATGCGCAGATGCGTAGTATGCAAACACCCCTTGGACCGTACAATCTCGTGGGCTACGTGTGTCTGCAATTTCGACTCGACTTCTTTTTTTATCAAGTCAAACTGAGAAAGGAAGCAATAGCAACAGAAATCGATGCAGGCCAAGTTATTGAGAATTGCCGTGCTCCCAAGGATGCGGGTGTGAACGGCCGAGCTGCTTAATTCTGGTAAGAAAACATGCAGATAGGATGAATTCAAGAAAGTCGTGCCAGAGCCAAACATTTCATGGATGCCCCGTCCTCAAGTGGATTGGCCACGAGACGATATGTACGGAATGCTATCTGATTGATAGTTCCTGTTACAAAATCATGTTCTTGCTCCTTTCACATTGCAATGCTAGATCGCCACGAATCATAGTATCCAGTACAAATTTCATGTATGCAGTCGTAGCAATCTCTATGCACTGAAGCATTGTAAAATCTTGCTGTACATCCTCTATGTCGCTCTCTACAAGGTACAATATATGTCATATACTAATTTTTAGTGTTAACTATGTGTGATCCACAGTCTGTTTTCTCTGATCTTTCGGGTTAAAAGTTCAGGAGGCACAAACGCACGGACATCGGATGACTTTGTTGTTTTGGGTCCGGTCGGCCAGCAATCAATGAACGCACTGCTAAAGTCAGATTCCCCGAGACCGGCGGCGGACGAGCTTCCTTTCTCAACTTGTTGGACCAGCAGTAGCACCACCATGTCGTTTCAGTCTGAGGAGTTTGTGTCTCCTTTGGACTCGTTGGTCTTTGACACGTACCTCGACACAACACAGTCCGATCGCGAAGCAGCCGAGGAACTAGCGCTGTGGGTACGTACATTGTTTGTTAGGCTGCTGAGTAAACTTTGTTTCATTTCTAAACGAACGGTTATCATTTTAGAGTAATGCGCAATTTACGTTTGATGTACAGCCAGGACAATCTGTCGAAAACCACCACGATCAAGAAAAAGATGCAGTGACGTATGAAAAGCTTCGACATTACTTGGACCATGAACTTCCTGCACTGTCTCCATCAGCGTCAACCCAACTTCAGCAGCAGCAGCAGCCGTTGCCACAGCAGCAGCAGCAACCGCAGACACAACCTCCACCATTGTCACAAACAAAACGACCTGCTGCACGCATGCTCTTACCAAAGCCGATGGATCCGGCTCAACTTGCTTCGCTGCCACCTCCACCTCAAATTTCTGCCGCTGCTTCAACCAGCAAACCGTCCCGAAAGAGACCTGCAAACAGGAACAAGACGGAAGATCAATTGGCTGCAGAGGAAGACAAACGGCGGCGCAACACAGCAGCGAGTGCTCGTTTCCGTATCAAAAAGAAGATGCGAGAGCAAGCAATGGAGCAAACCGTTCGTGACATGACGGCAAAGTCAGAAATGCTGCAGAAACGAGTACAGGAACTTGAGCTGGAAATCAAGTGGTTGCGCGGATTGCTACTGGAAAAAAATTCACATAATTAGATTAGATTATCAGAAAAAAAGTTTTATCTTGTTTAGTGCTTTTGCATTTCCTAAAAAAAGTCAGAAAATAGTAGTTTCACAAACTTGTCGAAAGCATTTCATTCAGACTTGTTTCACCGGCTTTGCAAAGTGTAAAGACAATGGAGAGGAAAACAAGACTTCCGTATAGCAGAAAATCTCGGAGATCGTGATCTCCTCCCCGTGCAAATATTCGGTAACGAATACCAGGTAACTAAATTACTACGTCGATTCTTCTACTTGGTAGATCGGTAAAGGTGCATTCACCCAAAGTTACATCATTGCGGATTTTATTAATAGAGTTACTTTTTAATACTGCGCTGGCAGTTCTTGGAATTGTTCATTTTGTTGTTTCCGACGGAAACAATGTAAACATATATATGAACCTTCAGTCGCCCCCGGCCACCACCAAGGGGAAGAAACTACCGGACATGTGCTGCATTTTGGTGATGGTTTTGAGTTTATGGGACTGGATGATCCAGACGAAGAGCGCCCTCGGCTACTCTCTCTGTTTGATGTTGGGTTTGCAGCTAGCACCATACTTTTGCGGGCAGAAGGAATAGCAGAGGGTATGGTAGGAGGCGAGTCTGGTAGTGGTAACGGACCGTAGATAGCCGCAGCGTATGGGTAACCTGCGTTGGCGAGTGCAGCTCTGTAGCGGCGACTGGCAGGCGTGGTTCCAGGCTCGATTTGTTTGTATAATTTTGCATACACGCGCATGCTGGATTCCTTGGTGTCAATGGTTCTGGCAGATAAATCCACAATCGTATTCTTGCTCAGGTCGTGTTCTGGACACCAGACCTGGGGAACCATCACGCCGCTAGGCATATTTTCTCTGAACAATCCAGCCTGTACTGATGGTAAGGCCTTATGTGGAGCTTGGATCTCAAATCCAATCCGGAAATGGTTTCGAATGGCGCAGTGGACATGTACTGCTTTTTTGCACTCGCCGCAGGTGACACACGAACCTTTCTTCATTTTGCAAAGAAAGCAGGCGTGGCCGTGCCGTGCAGGGTGTACGGCTCCTACGTATTCGACTGGCTGTAGGGTATCAGCGTTTACAAATTTACACTCGGGAATAAACTGGGCACATGTTGCGTGAACCCAATTATAGGAAGAAGTTTTCTTGAGAGCATCCCGTGTGCCAGACGGTGGTTGACAACATAGAATACATTCATAAATCTGCATATGTGAGTAAACAATGCAAGAGATCTGACCATCTCCGATCACTTACATAAGATGCACTTAATGTCCGCTTGTTTGAACAAACATCACAGATCCACCCTTCCTTAGTCGTACTAGAAGAACCATAACAATCTTGGAAAGCAATGAGTACCATACCATGAATATTATAAAATGAAATCAGAGACTTACCATTGTGAACAGATATACCACATTCGTAGCAAGTTAGCAAAATATTCTCTGGTTCTTTGACATCGCAGACTGCGCAAGCGGAGGGTTTAAAAGCTAGCGTCATGATGCGCTTCTGAATTGGTTCACAAGGGAAACACGAGAGCGGCACAGACATCACATTAGCTAGGAATAATTATTAATCGTTTACTTTACTTACATCGTCTTTGAGTTTTCGGAAGCCAACTTTTGACTGTGGCTCCATCGATCGTTTACGCTTTTCTCCAATGGATCTACCCAAGCGGCCTTTGCCTCGTCCTATGCCAGCATTCTTCATAATCGCATACTTGAGCCAATACTCGCCGCAATCGTTGCATAATACTTCGCGGAAATGTTTCCGTTTCCGATCCACATCTGTTGGCAACCTTCGCCAAACTCTGGATTCTGTTGCGTGGCAATTGACGCAAGAAGATATCTGCGTTCTGGTAGTGACCACAGTCGGGTCCGAATCTTCGCCGCTGTCTTCGGCATCCTCGCTTTCCATATCGGAATCTGCATTATTCTCGTTGTCACCGGGCTTATTCTTCTTGAATTTCTTGCTGGGCTTGTAGATCTTGGTCCATTCTGAGTACACAGACTCATATCGATCACTTTTTTTCCATTGGTAGAAATGGCGCACCAAGTCTGGGATCGTCTTGGTTGGAATCATTTTTGAAATACTGTGCAAATCGTGGCCATGTTTGATTATTCCGCTTTCGAAAAGAGCTTTTTCTTCATCAGACCATACAACCAAGCGCGGGATATCGCTCGGTTTAAGTAGAGACATGGCATGAAGTGCCGCTTTCGTGTCATAGTTATGTCGCTCGAGTTCCTGCAAGGCGCGGTCAAATAGATCAGTTGAATGTGAGGGTAGAGGTTTTGATTCCAGCGTCCTGACAGCATCCATATATGCAGTCACTGCCAATGCAATAATGAGAGTCGGATTTAGATAGTGCGATTGAAAGCCACCACTTACGATCGGCTTCTTGTATTTTATGGGGACGGAAAAGTGGAGTTACGGTCGCGCTCGTGCCTCGCTCTATCGGCTTGTCTTCATCCATATCATTGAGTTGCGGATGGGGATGGCCGCCAGGTCCATTATCCAATCGCCTCCGATATTTTGGGCGTCCACGCTTGCCGCGCATTTTAGGCACGGGACCCTGTTTGACAGCCGGTAATGGATATTTCTGAGGTACCAACAATGGGCTTGCACTGAGTGAGCGCTTGATTTCCGGTTCTGTTGAAGAATCCGCGGCAGCTTCCAGCTTTGCATTTGAATCTCTTGAAATAGTATCATGCTGTTCTTTTACGGTGCCAGTTTCGTTAGCAGTCGGTGTGATTACTGCCCGGTCGCTGCAAGGGGTATCGCTTTTCTGAGGAGACAATCGCTCACCGGGGACTTCGGCTTGATATCGTGGACCAATTCTGTTTCGCGCACGGGGATATATACGGTCATCGATATCTGACAATTGGGTGTGTCAACGATAGCCTATTGTATTTCCCCTTTTTTTCTCTCACCTAGAACATCCTTCATATCGGTGTGCTGACCAAAGTAACGGAATGGCCACATGCGTGTGTATTTCAAGGTACGCGGTTCTATCGGATATATGAATAAGCTGGATGACATTGATAATACAAGATGTAATCGAATGCTACCTTTGCGCGACGCTTTTGGTGATAGGCGAAGTTTGATTTCTGTCTGTTTCAGAGACTTTGCTGACTGGGTTGGCTGTGATAGCTGCGTGGAGGCATCAGATTGTGCATTATTTGATGGTGTGTTTGCACGGCCGAGTTGAGCACGAGTCATTCTGGTCGGACGACGAGATATGGCATCGCCCGCAAATTTTTCGCCGGAGCTTTCCTTTTTGGATACAACGTTGTCAGCAATGTGCTTGACTTTCTTCCCAAGACCATTCTCAGTAGGTCGTGGGACCTCTTTTCGAGAGCAAAATGCACATTGCCATGCAAATCCTTTTGGAGGTTTGCGAGATAGTGGAGGATTGAGACATGACATGTGATAGTTTTTCTGACATGCGGCGCATTTGACGGAATTGGAACTGGGATATAGAATAGAAAAAATCCATTAGCTCCACGCTGAATAGGAATATTTTGACTTTAGATATCCTCACCTAGAGCTCCAAGTCTCGCACACAGCGCATGTTTGACGATCAGCAGTGAGCTCTGCAGCGCGGCCTTGCTCAACAACGATAAACTCGTAGCGTTCACGAAGTGAATCGCGGACTTCCTTGGGAACATTTTCAACAAGCTCGCACGGCACTATGTCGAAAACGCGCTGGACATATCGATCGTAGAGTTGATCGTAGTAAAAATGATCATCTCTCTGCTTGTAGGATTCGAGTTCACCTGATGGGATGTGATGTCGGTGCGTCACTATGCATTTGCCTCGGATGGATGACACAGGATTCAGATCCGAATGCATCGTTGCTAGGAGGAGTCTAGGATCATTGGCTTTGCGTGGCAGTACATCCTTTGGTCGGTTATACCAGGCGATGCGAGCCTGAAGTCCACGGCGCTGAGGGACGGTGCAAAATTCCATGATGCGGCCGATATAGTAAGACTCGCCTAAATGCTCGGGGACAAGATAGACATGGTCTATTCAAATCATATTAAATGTTGGAGCGAAAGACATGGTAAATAGAGAGTTTTACCATTTATGCCGACAGTAGAACCATCCAGAAGCGTTGCTTCAGTGATGGGAATGGAGGCCGGCTTTGAATCCGTCATCGTTTAACGAATGTCAGCAAGCAACAAAGAGTAAGATCAGAGTTGGGAAGAGCACGAGGAGAGGCTGATATGTAGAGAGGACGTGCGAAGAAGAAGGAGGTAGATAGTTGTTTTAGGATATTTTGTGAACGTCCAGGTTGAGTAGACTCTCGAAAAGAAGTAAGAAAGGCGACGCGGAAGAGGGGGATGGAGGACAAATGGGAAGACAAGTCCACAGGCCCGTTGTTTGCGCTGCCCGACATTGCAAAAATTTAAATTTTGTGGGCCCCTTTCCCGTTTCCATACAATCGTTGCAAGTTTTGGACACGAGAAAGTAAAGATAGCGTTTATTCTTTCCTTACAGCTTGTTTACCGCTCGCTCAAACACAACTGGATTCACCAGGCTGCCAATTTTCTCCACAAAGATCTCGCACACATCCTTGTCTTGCAGCCATACCGGTGGATTGCGTCCAGCCCCTACACCGTGTGGAGTACCCGTAATTATCACCTCGCCAGGCTCGAGAGTTGCGCCTTGCGACAGATAGCTAACAAGGGAGGCGATGTCAAAAACTATACATCACGATAGATCACGTTAGTCAGAGGCATTTGGGCATCCTCGCTGAGAATCAGATATCACACATACTCATATCTTCTGTGGTCCAATCTTGGAAGACTTTGCCATTAATCTTCGTTCCTAGCCGCAAAGCATTAGGATTCTTGATGATTTTGGGCGACACAATCATGGGACCGATAGGATTGAAAGAATCAAATCCTTTGCCGTACACCCATTGACCACCACCCAGCTGCAACTGCCATTTACGGGCAGAGACATCGTTGCATGCAGTATAACCTACAGACACATGTGTTATGCCTAAATATTACATGCAGAGGTCAGTTTACTTACCTGCTACGTATGCCAACGCCTCTTCCTTGCAAACATTTCGGCAAGGTCTACCAATGACCACCGCCAATTCAGCTTCGTAGTCGACTTGACCATCTTGGCAATGAGGAGGAATGACAATCGGTTGCAGAGGGCCGACAGTAGTATGTGGAGGTTTGATAAATACAATAGGATACTTGGGAATAGGTGCGTTGGTCTCTACAGCATGCTTTTTGTAGTTTAACCCGATTCCTCGATAAAATGGCGGTTCAATCGGTGCGAGGAGCTAAAGTGTAACATTTTTAGCAAAGCTCCACCCGCCTAAAATTTCTGAATATTTCATGGGTTGCATACCTTAGAAACAGTCAGCACAGTGTCTGTTACGCGGTGCTTTCCAAAGATTTCGCCTTCAATAGCATATGCTTGCAACTGACCACTGCTGACTTGCTCAGCGGTCAACTCTTCACCTTTGAGAATGGGCTGCCCGAACCGCACGTTTCCTTGCGGATCGATGAAGCTATGTGAGAAAGACAGTAAGTTTTCGGGCTGAATCTTTCTGATAAGGATATCGTTTTATTACCGAATGAGTCGTGTCCATTCATTCGAAATCTGATTCACATTCAATTTTTCTTTAAAAATCACTACCTATGAAGACCATCTAGGTCTACTTACCGTAGTCGCAATAGTCATGACTTACAGAATGCCGTGAGAACAGAAAGGAGAAAAAGTAAAGGAGATTTACGGTGCCTTCCGGTGCATGGATAAAGGATCTGCATTAAAGTTTCAAGTTCCGGTTTCGCTTCGCATTTTATCTAAACTGCATGCTCTGTATCAAATGGCCGTTCTTGACAGATTCAGTAAATTGATGATTGAGAATATCATTACTTCTGTCAAGCAAACAGATATACAATACTCGAGTATGAACTGCTGGATACATACCAAGTGGACGTCCAACCTGGCAAAATTTTTGGCTCGGCCACAAATAAAGGAGAGAAAAACGCGCTACCATTTTCATATGCATAGTGGCTGTTTCCAGCGCCGGATACGCCACTCTAAGGAGTGATGCGCCCATTTTCTTCTGTACTGGTAGGTTGATCTAGATGTATCATAATGACCGTAACCTCGGCATTTTATCCGTCAAAGGGTACAATAAACCGAGGGCGACACCCTTGGTTGGCGCTCCGTCTGCGAAGTCGATGAAAAGAGGTCTGGGAGCTGCATTAATCGCTTCGTCTCACCGCGACCGAGTCTACTCTGCCCAAGGCCCTTTGAACAGCCTGTAGCCCAACTGCAGCCTTGACGCACGATAGAAGAATCCTTGCCATGACGTTTAGAATTTGCAAAGTTCCCTCTTTCCTCAATATACGATATAAAACTATACCTACGCGCAATGAAAAACAGCTTTCAAGTATTAGAAAAGGGACTCTGTGTAGAGCTGCAGCAAAGATACATATATCATTTGGAAAAGAAAAACAAAACAAAAAAAGACTATCATAGTCGACAATATGATCCGTCTCCGGCTTCCTTCGAGTACGCGCGGTCGTCCTCGTTGGGTGGCTTCTTAGTAGGAAACCTTTTCTTCTCATGATGCCTGCTGCTCCATATCTAACAAATAAAATAACATGGTCATAAAAATCTGTCTGAATTGTAGCTTTGACGATCATAAGAAAGGGAAATTTGAGAAGCCGCTTTTGTCCTAGATGTCCGTTAAGTTAGCACCGTAGCGAACATGATTTCATATAGTTAATTGTTCCGCTGAGGGCCACCTGCACCAGCGCTGATTGTCCCCCCGATCCACTATGAATACATCATAGTGTGCGAAGATGCCTGCTACGCTCCGGTAGAAAATCTCCAGACCTATGTAGTCAACCCCGCGGTGGCGGGTGAGGGCCATACGATGACAGTACTGGAGCAAGTACGCGGAGGCTTACAAGTCAGTGGGGCCACGGAACACCTTCTTGAATCCTGCATCAACGCTGATTGTCCCCCCGATCCACTATGAATACATCATAGTGTGCGAAGATGCCTGCTACGCTCCGGTAGAAAATCTCCAGACCTATGTAGTCAACCCCGCAGTGGCGGGTGAGGGCCATACGATGACAGTACTGGAGCAAATACGCGGAGGCTTACAAGCCAGTGGTTCAAGATGCACATAAAAGCTAAAATGAGAACTACTTATCTGTGTTAGGCCAGGAAACAGTGGGATGAAAAGGCAACGGCCTAATGTTTAATCTCCGCACGTGTCGTGCAGACAAATCAAGAGTCAAGGAAGAGAGACAAAAGGGAAGCTGAGATGGGCTTTCAGCCTAGTGAGAGTCAGACCTGCTCATCAATGGCCATGTCAATTAAGACGCAAGCTTAGTTGAAGGCTGCAGTAGGCTGCGATGGCACGCAGTCGAAGATGGTTTTCCGATAGGCCCGCCAGAGGAGCAGCAGGGTACATACAATCAAATAAAAGCTCTGAATGCGCTCATCGGGAGGGGCCGCAAGTTGCCAGACGGGGATCAGGCGCTTGAGCAACATCAGGCTCCTTTATCGAGGACACACGACCTCCATATGGCCGAAACCATGGCACTTGTAGCACCGAATTTTCGGGCGCTTGGGACCCGTTGCGGCTACTGAATTAATTTAAAAACAGTTGTCGTTTGGAGCATAAAATTGCACCACAAACAAGGCAAATTTAAACCTGTGGAATAAAATTAATAAATATTCCC
>NW_027192144.1:556440-712610 GCF_041956525.1 Rhizomucor pusillus | reverse complement strand
TAGGTTGGTACGTTTATGCAGTTTCAGGGAACTGTGCAGCTTGTTAGCAAACGGGCATGCCACGACCACGATGCTTCGGTTTCAACCCTACGTACAAAATACCCAAAGCAGATATCCGAAATATGACGATACCGGACCAGTTTGTGGAGCTGGAAGCCCAAGATTGGTGTAACGAAACCAACTTTGTGGAAAAATCGCCAGTGGGAGACTTCCATAAAACATTTGCACATTTCAAAAGAGATTTAATCAACTCTTTCAAGACTATCGAAGGCAATGCGAAAGATGCGTTTATTCGGCAGTACGCTCTCAAATGCAGAGACTACTATTTGTCTCAACAAGGCAACAAACTTCTACATACTGCCTACAAACGGCGCAAAAAGGCTGTTAAGTTGCAGGACGAGATCGACCGGAAGAAGGCTTTGGCTCGCATGCAAGGCTATGCAAACGGTGTAGAGCTGTCCCTGATCGGAGCACAAGAGTACGGACAAGAACTCAAGAGTAGCACTATCAACCGTGCCGAAGAATCAAGGACAGGAGTAAGTCATTTAAAATTATGTACTTTGCTACAGTTACTCTAAAATTTGTCTCAATATAGCCACAAAAGGGTCCAACGGTCGACAAACAAGAAGAACAATGTGAATATGAATATGAAAACGAAGACAAAGATGAAGGCGAAGACAAGCAGGGCAATGATGAACTGGAGGAAGACCAAGATGAAGAGGGACAAATACAAGCCGTAGCGGCGGACATGGTCGGCGAGAGAATCCAAGACGAATTACCAGATTCGTTATGCCATGTTTTCTTACCATGGGTATATGCATTAGTAAGTGGCATCCATATCGCTTTGCCAAGGTGTTAAACTAAATATTTTCATGAATTTATAGCTCGAAGGCAAAGATCATGTTGCGCCCACGGGGACACTTCGGGCATACCAATGGGATCCATCTAATGCAAGAGATGTTTTAAATCAAGTATCTTCTACATTGCTTTCGCATTTTGATGTTGACAATTACACGTCATTTTGCATGTTGCAGTAAGTGTTTCGCCTATGAATTTCGAGACTTGTAATAACACTACTATCATATTTGAGACTTTCTTTGTCATATATATTGAACACAACCAACGAAGATATGATGAATCTCTTCAGCAATTGCTTTGAGCCAGAAAGATTACAGAAACTTATCCTGAAGCCAAGCTCAAAAGTGAAAAAAGAATATCAAGAAATCGAGGAGCTTTGCGACTCGATTTGCCAGGTGAGAAACTGCGTCACCGAATAGCTTCCGAAACTAACAAACTGTCCACGCAGCCTTTTTATGACAAAACGAAGGATGCAGCGAGAAGAGCCCTGCAGATGATAGCAAAAAGAAAGAGCGATTTGCTTGAAGTTCATGAGGATTATCTGGAACTGCAAATTCTCGATATCTACGAGCACCTGTAATTTACCGCTTATGTCATTTTTCCTGTGCTTGAGGCTAAAAAAGTATGATTAGGATACGCGATACCACAGACCGAGAAACCATCGATGAGGATAAGGATTCCACTGAGGCCGATTTCTTCCACGCTGTATACCCAATGATCAAAATACTACTGCGTGGAACAAATTCAGTGAAAACAAGAAGGTATTATCATTTCATCCTTCAAAAATTCAAAAAAAAGAAAAAAGTGCTGCTGCTAAGTGATGACTCAATAGCGGAGAAGCAGCATCCAAAGCATCCAAAGCCGCGAGGCAAAAGCTGCAAAAAAGATATAAAATCCATGTCACAGACAGAATGTACGGAAGGAAGATCGATGTGCGTTTGCGACACGCCAAGGAAAAGAGCTTTGCTGTGTAGAATGGAAGAAAGCAAACGTGCACGTGAAGGCACTTATGCAGCAGCAAACGAAGATTCTTCGGGTTACAAAATGCATCTTATCTGAAATCCTCAAACTTCCGATGTCTGTAGAAGATAGAGAAGGTTTGAGTGTGCTTGCTATCGATTGGCGTGGTAAGGCAAATTCACGCAAATTGCATCTTTTGACCACCTTACAGAACAGAATAGGATTTGATGGATACATTGTAAAAATGAGGAAAGTCGAAGAGATCTACATCGCAGAACTGGAAGGGCGGTTATTTGTTCCGCGGCATGCAACACAGATAAAAAGATTTAAGGAAACGCTTGTGCACCTAATTAACTGGAAGGTAAGATGCACAATGCCATAGACACTTGACAAAATTAAGACCGCTCTTATTACAGAATCACTTGGTTCGGTTGGCTGAAATTGTTGATGGGGCAATGGCTGAGAAAAGATCCATGGAGAGCTTCGAAGGCGTGTTACAAACAAAAAAGCGATCTTTGACCCCAACGGATTACACATACTTTAGTCCTAAAAGATCTCGGTAAAAAGGTATCTGTTTATATCATGTAACTAATATACAGAAATACCAAATGATGCGATCTTTTCAATCTTATATGATGTGCTGTTGATAAGGTCAGGAGAATATGAGGGTAAATAGGCATAACGGTAACCGCAGGACGTGATAACTTAGCAATATTGCCAGACTTGTGGATAGGGGCGTCATTCATTGCAAGATAGTGGCCTTTCATCTGCGGATACTCCTCCATCTCATCCATTGTCACATTCAGGAAGCTAAGGTAATGTCCTGTTACAGTCCCTGTGATTGTAAGTTCAGCATGGCTTCCTCGCTTTCTATTCTCATTAGGTGGCGACTTCAATTTGTGAAAAAACTATATCTCGAGCAAAGAAGATGCCATATGGGAAACTGATTAGATATATGCAGGACAAATGATGGACATCGCTTGTTTGCTTTTGTGGTTTGTCACATTTGCTATGTATCAGCGAAAATGCACTATCCCATATAATCGAGACGTTGTTTTCAGAGTCATCCCCGTAAACTACTTTGCTTTAGATTGATCTTGTGAAGAAAGACAAGAGCATAGAAACCGATCTATGAAAGCATTATGCCACTTTTCTCCACTCAGAGCACTGACCTTCAAAGACTAGCCGAAAATTTTCTTTTTTCCTTCGTTACGGATGGATAAACTGGCGGTTGTTCACTTTGACGAGGAATATACGCACAATGCCGTTGTAAAAGCATTGAAGAATAGTCAAATAGCTTGGAATATTCAAGAGCACCCACAAACCGATTCTCGTGATTCAGAAGATCAGATCGTTGCCCTGCAATGGCTCGAGTACGAATTGATCGATTGGCCGCTGGTCTCGATGAAGCAGACCGAGTCTCTAGTCAACGCATACTGCATACGCAAAGGACTCATACGCAAAGCACAGCTGTCTTACAATGTCAACAAATACTTGTCAAAAAATCCTGACAGTATTTTGAAGCAAGCTATCCCTGAGACGTGGATGTTTGAATTGGATCACGTTGATTATTTCGATGAAGCAATGAACGATGTGTTTGAAGTCGAACGCGATTTGCGGGAGAACGAAACTAGAGGGTCGCGACATATGTTCATCATCAAACCAAGTTTGGCAAACAAAGCAGCTGGTATCCATGTTTTCGACTCGATGGATGCGCTTTATTCTATATTCGATAAAGATTCTGACGATGAAGCAGACAGCGACGACGACGATGACGAGAGCGCAGAAGATCTATCCCAAGTACGAGAATGGGTGATACAACGCTACATCGCCAACCCATTGCTGGTGAACCATCGCAAATTCCACGTTCGTGCCTATGCCCTTGCTGTATCCAACATTCAAGTCTACTTGTATCGCGACATGCTAGCACTTTTTGCACTCAAGGAATATAATCTGGATACCCTCAATGACTCGCTCGTACACCTCTCAAATACTTGCATTCAGGCTGGCCATGCTGATTTTGTGGAGGACGACTCGGTTTGCTTATTCTGGGACCTTGTAGACAAAGGTGTCACCAACGATGCACTGAATGCCATGTTTACAAAAATGCAAGAAATCCTAAAGGATATTTTCGACGCCTGCACCAGCGAGGTCACTACGTTCCAGGCAATCCCCAATGCATTTGAGTTGTTTGGAATCGATTTTCTGGTGGATGACAATCTAAACGTCTATTTCTTGGAAGCGAATGCTGTAAGTCAAAAACCACACTCAAACTCTGCAAATGAAACTGACAAAAGCTGAATATTCTCTCAGTATCCCGATTTCAAGCAAACGGGTACTCGGTTGCAGCATCTCATTCAAGAATTGTTTGAAGCAACAGTCACTACAGCGGTTGAGCCGTTCTTTGGCAAAGAGAACACGCCCGATCCCAAATTTGTTAAAGTATTGGATAAGCAACTTTTACGACTTGAGTAATAGCATAGACATACAAATATTATAGACAAGCATTTTAACGCTGGCTTCGTTCGCCATGCTTGATTCATCGCAAAAGGCAGTTTTGAATTCGATCACGTGAAAGATTAAGATGCGCGACGCATGTGACCCTAGACGAGCTTTGTGCAGAAAGAGAACGATGAATAATCTGTTGTTGAAAAACCTCATTCCCCTTTTTCTCACAAATTGTCATCATTGTGTATAGGCACATTTATTTCCACATATATGAACATGCAAAGACTTTTCAAGCTCGGATAAATGTACAATTTTATTACATTTGTAAGCAAAAGTTTTACATGTTTCCATTCGCGTACACTTTGGTTAGATCTTTTGTAGCGTCCACCTTGATAAATGTGACCGGACATCGGCCGTGTTCCTCGACGTAGCGATAAGCGCAGGTGTAGCAAAAGACATAACCGGATGGAAGAGCGGAGGGATTATTGATAGGTGAAGCGTCGCAAAGTGGGCATGTGTTGGGTTTCTTTGGTAACTGTATACCGTCTGGATCAGGCTGTAATAAGGAGATCTTAGTATATGGATAATGCACATGTAAACTCTTGTTGATTTCTCACCATCAGTTTTTCCGGTGGTGGTATCGCATTGGGAGCATCACCGTCTGCAGCAGCAGCCAGCGCTGCTCCACCACGAGCGAATTCTGACGAGTACCACCATTCCAAAAATTTGTAAAAGAATATAGACATTGGCAGCATGAACTTTAAGAATTCAATTATCTTTCCCAAGAGTCTACCCGTTGCCTGCAGCGGTGAGAATCGGCCTTCTTTAACAGAAGCAGCGTTTGCCTTCTCATAATATGCTCTCTTTTTAACAATCCTTTTAGAAAATGTCAAACGTACGTAGAAGACTTGCTCCCACTTACATAATCGTTCATGCTCATTCGCTTGAGCTCCAAGCCTAGAAGATGTAACCATGGAGTGTAGTATCGTGTTTTACCAAACAAGTAGGCAATGTTGTAAGCTAAATTGGATCCGTGATACAATGCATTGATGAAAGGATAGACTTTGCGAAATAGTTGGATGAATCGAATCGCCAGTTTTCGTCGCCAATGCACTTCAGGGTCACCCAATTCTTCTGCTTCTTGAAGCTCGCGCTCATTTTCTCCAAATATAGATGCTGACGATCCGCCCGATATTTGATGATAGAATAGATCGGCTCTGCATTTGAGGTACGGGAGACCGACCGCTACTAACAATGATTTGCTGATATCTTTTTGTGACAATGCTGGTCCGTGCGATTGGCTGTTCACAGGCGTTGTAAACTTGCCCGCCTGTGATGTAGGTACTCTCTTTAAACCATAAAAGTTCTCGGCAAATGTTGCTCCTGGAAAACGACAATGTGTCAATATGCCAGGATTGCATAGATGTTATAAAGTCTTTGATATGTACCCCATTCCTTCAAATAGTGGCGTTCTATAGTCAGCATAAGTAAAGCGTAAAATTCTTCGTGGTTGTTGACAAGTCGTATTAGTAGGCGTGGGTATCGCTGTGCATAGATCTACTAGAAATGTCAAGCAATGCACGGTGCTGCCATGTTACGTTACTGTCTTACAGCGACCAGGTATTGGACGGCTGGTTGAAGCAACTCTCGCAGTTTCTGTTGAGCATCGAGTTCAAACAAGGAAGGCCTATAGGCATCTTCCTGTGAACCCAATGCACTCATAAACTCCATTGTGGGGGAAGCAAAAGGTGTGAAGAAAATTCACGTGTGGGGTAAGACGTCCAAAGTCGATAAGTCAGCGCATTTACAATTTTAGCGGACAATCTTGTCTTTTCCCCACACGCACACCTGCAGTCTCACACAGTTCGTTCAACACAATGTCACAAAATGACAGCCAGCAAGCAAGAGAGCAGAGATCTAGCACCGATCGCACCGCACCTCAGCCGAAATTGAACTTAAGCTTCCCACCGGGCGCCCAACCCGACATAAGTAAGAGAAGCAAACGATCAGTCTATAGGCTCTGAACGGTGGAGCTTAAGTCTATGCATAGTTCGGGCCAACCAAAAAGATGTGTATTACTTGAGTGTGCTTCAGGAGCAAATGTCTACAGTGTGTCAGCAATTATTTGGTAACGTATTTCTATCACCAACAACATTTACAGCGACAAGTATTCTGAAATTGCGTATAACGAAAGGATCAAGAAGGCAGCATCAATGGCAAAAGGAAATAGCAACATTTTCTGATTTTTGCTACTATGGACTCACTACTCTCCTTGGTTAGTTTCCTAGTGTATTCTTCGAGACATGCAGTTTGCTAAGTCATCATTAGGTACACAAACTTTGGGAGAAGAATACTGCGATATTGCTCAAGTAAGCGAGAAAACCCAAACCTACCCTGGATTTGCGGTATGTGGTAGCAGAGGCCATATTTGAATAATTAAGAGAGACTGAATAGTCAAACGTTGCAGCGCCGTGCGTGTCTAGTTTTCATTCATACCCTCCTACCATACATATACACCCGCGGATCTGCTGAATTGAAAAAGAGAGCTCGTCAGCAAAGCTTACGGCATCCGAGGCATACGGACGACAAGAAGGAAGCTGCTCTGCAAAAGATACAATCATGGCTTCCATCTATCCAGGAATTCGTTGTGAAAAATGTGCGACCGATACATCTTGCGATTTTCTATTTCTTTGGAGCGTACTACAACTTTTCCAAGCGAATCACCGGCATCCGATATGTACGAATTATATATGCATTTATTTTCAGGAATTTGTGTTTAACTTGGCTGCATAGATCTTTACTCGCCAATTGGGTCCGCATGAAGAACGTGCAGGTTACGAAGTATTAGGCGTCTTGATCTGTATACAATTGGCTATCCAGGGATTCAGAGCTGCACGCAGACACATTCAAGATATCCGAGCACGATCTGAAGCTGCTCAGCAACAAGAGCAGCAGATCCAGGAAACTATCGCGAAGGATCAAGATGCTGACGAATATGGCTTTATGGATGAATTGCTAGAAAAGAAAGCAGAGGATGTTGAAGAAGAAACTATCAACGAGGAAGTCTTGAGCTACGAAGAGTTACAGATGCTTAAATGCACGCTGTGCCTTGAGCCTAGGAAACGGACGACAGCCACTCAGTGTGGCCATTTGTTCTGCTGGGATTGCATCATTGAATGGTGTCAGAACAAGGTTAGTTTCCGAAACCTATGCTAGTTATCGCACACCAATTCTAAATCGACATTTGGTAGCCCGAATGTCCACTGTGCCGTAGTAATGTGAATATTTCACATTTATTGCCTCTCAACAATTTCTAGTGATAAAATATAAACAGATCAATTTAGATAAGGAGGTATAATTGGGTTCTTTATTCGTTCCATCTACTAGATTGTTTTGGCAGCTTTTTTACTGGTTGATAACTTCAAAAACGTATTCCTTCTCATCACCCTTGAAGGGAACACCCAATTCAATCAACTTCTTGAAAGCCTTTGCAAAGTCTTCGTAGAACTTGTCTTGGTCCTTTGCATAGAGCTCAAAGTACTTCTTGAAACTTTTGTCGTTGTACATGGCGATTTCTGCGGGTAACATCATGACATCCGGATTGTTCTTGTCGACATATTGATATCCGCCGTGAGGCAAGGTCTTCTTGACCCACTTGCGCTCAGTCAAGGCCTTGAAATATTCATTGGAGAACATGGTAGGAGCTTCCTGCCAAGGTCCTTCAAATCCACTGCGGTCTGGATGGCAGCGACCCAAGACATGGGCCCCTGTGAGAGCGACAATTTCTTGATCATCAAAGCCCTAAATAATTCACGATAAGCAATGCATATCCCATTGCAAACGAAGCAGGGCTGCTTCTGCCTTACCATGCGGTAAAAGATGTCACGGATATGGTCTTCTTTCTTGGCTGCATCGGGCAAACGGCCATCGGGAGTGCAAGATTCTGCAGAGAGAGCATCCTGACGTCCAGGTCTCCATGGGATTTGCGGTCCACCCTACAATGAAATCCTGTGTTACAAGCCTATTCTCACTTTCAAATCATATCCGTGAGAATAATATGCCTACCAATTCCTGGATGGCACAGACACCAGCCAAGGTCCACAAATCACCGTAGCTGATGTCGGGATACTTGGCATGGATTTTTTCCAATAAATCACGGGCCACCTTCAAGCCATTGTTGGCTCCATGCAACGCCTCTGGCTCAAAACCTGAAAAGAATAAATTTGTCTCAGCCTTTGTTTTATGCAAGATAACCCAGATGATAATGATGATACGTACGCATGGTAGCACCGTTGCTACCGCCAGTCTTTGACTCCTTGTCGTAGGTTCCTGACGCGTGCCAGGCAAGTCGAAGAAGAACAGGGCCGTAAGATCCATCGTCGTAGCTATCGCGAATAGCAGTTTTAAGATGGGAAATTCTCATGAGAAAAAAATGAGAACAAAACTTACTCTGGGTTGGATTCAAGTAATTCAGCAATGTCCTTGTATACCTGGTTGTAATCCACCTTCTTGGTCTTCTCTTGGACGGCTTGAGGAGATGGTCTGGTCTGCACGGTTTGAGTGGTGTTGTAGTAGTAGTATCCACCGGCAGCACCCAAGCCTGCCAAACCTATTTGATTGTTGGCGTGTGAGAACAGAGTTGATAACCATGAGAAAAGCCAATACTGCGTACGTACCTAAGAAGAACAAAGTGTTGCTGCTTCCGGACTTGCTGTTGGCGGTTGATGCATAGCCGCGACTGGCGATGGTCTGTGCTGCCGAGGGTCGAGCGGAGGCACTGGCTGCTGCAGTGATGGTCAGGAGACCTGCGCGAGGAGTAAAGCGAGAAGAGAGTCGGGGGAGGAGGCGGTAAGGCATGTTGTCAGAAAAAAAGAGAGCTAAAGAAAACCTGGTCGCTTAAGGATGGCGTGTGCTTTTTATATGGATTCGGTGCACGCATGAGTAAGCTGAGCGTGTGATCTGGTTGGTCGGTTGTATGTTTTGCCTAGCCACCCAATGAAGCTCGTCCCAAAAGCTGACAAAGGCTCTTGATCCGAGCAGCAGCAACCTGTCGGGAGCCAGATTTGATTGCCGCCGCCGACGAAAAAATTTTGCACCTTTTAAATACGAGCACGCGCTGTGTTTGTACTTGTTTCATTCCCTTTTCCTTCTCCAGGTAACTATCAGGGTTTCAGTTGGTTGCGATGAAACCGGCGCGTATTTTTTGTTGGGATGAGATTGTCAAGTAATAGAGTCAAGCACTGAAAATTATTGAAGATATTTATTACTGCTGAACAAAATACATACGCGCCTTGGGGAATTTGTGATAACATATACACATTGCGCAAGTTTTACTCATTTATTCCCTTTGCAATAGGCTTTTCCTTTTATCTGGAATACATAGTAGTTGTTTTACTCGCAGATTCAGTCGTCGTATGAATAATAAAAGAAATGACAACAATACATTTGGAAGAAAACATGGTGTGCAATGGATATTAAAGACCTGCAATTTGCCTTGTACTTGCAGACGTTTTAAAATGGAACGATGGATCCCGTGGTTTGCTGTTCTGCGCGTTTCACGATGAGCCCGGCGATGGCGCTGTCTTGGACGCTGACACCAACGCTCTTGAAAAGTGTTTTTTGGCGTTGCAAATGCTGCGTATCTTGGTGATCAGCCACGATGTTTCCTATTTCGACCCATTGGTCCGGCGACGATGAAGCTACTAGCTCGCCGGACTCTGCTTTGCATGCCTCTACAGAGTCTACAATCAAGGCCTTCATTGTCTTTACAGTTTCAGCGTCGATTTCATGCATATCCAGGCGGTATGACCCAACGCAGTTGAGATGCACGTTTGATTTGAGCCAGCTTCCTTTCAAGATAGGTTCCGTAGCATTCGTGCAAGTGCATACAATATCGGCATTGCGCGCAGCGCTTTCTAGGTCCTCCATCCCAACACCTTGGACTTTTAGGTGAGGATACGTATCCTGAATATCCTTGACCAGCTTTTCCCGGCGTTCCTGACCGCGGTTCCAGATGGTGACACGCTCAATTGAAGGTCGGACAGCCACCATCATATCTACATGCGCGCGTCCCTGAGCGCCTGCGCCAAGAACTAGCAAATGTTTGGAGTCTTGGGATGCAAAGTAACGCGTAGCAACCGCGGACCCAGCAGCTGTGCGAACAGCGGTTAGGGCAGTAGCATTCATGACAGCTTGTACGCTTCCAGTTGCCTCGTCCAATACAAGTACAGTGCCTGGTAGACCGCCCTTGCTATCTCCTAGGGGTACACTGACAACCTTGATAGATGTGGTTGTGTCGAGTCTGGAAGGCATAAACAGCACCTTGTGCTGGTCGGTTGTGACACCAATGCGGTGGGGTGCTTGCGCGCGTTCCGGCCGCTTCGAAAACGTAGCAAAGGTGCTCGCCATGAGGTCCACAATCTCGAGTGCAGCTGCTGACGACTCATTGCCCAAAGCAAGTAAAGCGTCAACGTCCGCTTGCGAAAGAACACGAATCGTTGTCGTCGTCATGACACAAGTCCCCTGCAGAAGTTAGTAGCTTAAGGATAAAAGTATGTTTCAACCTAAACTCTCATCTTTTCTCTTTTTTCTACATTTCTCACACTTTCATCACCCCGCAGCAGAATGTTATCGCCTCCTCCGCACGTGGAGACCATAACCGAACAGCTTATCTGGATACTAGGCTATCTCAGCAGCATATTATTCATAGTTCCAATCCTTGAGCTTCGCATACCTGCTCTTGATGTGCTGCATGCCGTACTAATCAACTATTTGTATCGAACCGAGCTATGAGAGGGATTCAAACACATTGGATGGTCTCAGGGATTCTTGGCAACGGTGGTTATGGCCGCCGGCGGTGGCTGCACGGTGTCGGTCCTTAGAGGCGAGCCGTTTAGCATTCTCAAAAGCAACGAAATCTGGGTGATTTAAGGGTAAAGTGTCACTAATCAGCAGGTGGCGCGTTTATGCTAGTGCTGACGTTACATCTCTTAACCAACAATGCTCAAAGGACCGCCTACTGGGTCATGTTTGCCCATCCTAAAGTGTACGAATATACTCGTGTGCTGTTTAGCTACCCACTAGTGGAAGAAACATTCCATGTCGTTGATGGGATATTGCGCAATACTGCTATTGTGTCCTTCGGTGTTGACGGCACGGCTGCATTGTTGGGGTCAGATAAATGGGTGGCCCAAATCATTTGTGGCACTCTGGCTGGTTGCGGAGGAGGCATCTGGATGGGTAATAATTGGAACCAACAGTTTGACCATTCAATGTTGTCAGCGTCTCACAATATTAACCAGTGTACACAAATTCATATAAGATGCATTCCGTTTGACACATCATCAGTGGTCCTTTTCAACACCTCGTCTGTTGCAAGTCTTGTCTCCGGACATGAAAGCGACTTTTGCGGCGGCAGCTTACTAGTCGTCGCCACTCAGTCTGGGTTCAACAGTCCAGCACAAGCAGAAGTGTTCAACAATATCCTTTTATGCTCGGGTTTGGTTTACGGCATCCGGAAAAGCCGCAAAGAAGATCAGAAACTGATGAAACAAAAGAAGCAGTAATGCAACTATGTACTCCCAGCAGGATTTTCAGGGAGAGGCGACGACGACAAGCGACGACGACTATTGCAGTCTGGACTCGTCTGCGCGACTAAGTTTCCGAAATTCCTGTCTCCAAATACAAATAAAGCATTACTTGCTTTACGTTACTTATCTTTTCCTTTTTTTCTTCTCAAAACCTATTATTGATTAAATCTAGTTATGGGAAGCAATGTATCCAAGATCGGTACCACCAAGAAGAAAAAGAGCGGCAGCGGTATTGACAAGACCTTGATCGGCGTCCCTACCGAGTTTCGAGCAAGTTGAACAATTTTGTCATACGCTTAGGAAAACGAAGGAAAAGGATATGACTAACTCGGATATGGTAGCATATCTATCACGTTGGTAGGATCAACAAGCCCAATGATCCCATTATTGTTGTTGCAGATTTAAAGTATCATGTGTAGTTTAACTGTCAATTTTCAAAGGCACGGACCCAAACGATAAAAGAGACCAGAGACCTCCCGTTTCGAAGAATTCCGGTAGCACGACAATGGATGACCACTTTGGCGAACCATCTGAAGTACTACGCAAACAATTGCTGGAAATAACTGAAAGGCTACAGCAACTCACGCCTCCGCCTGTTCGTCGATCTGCGACCGTCGGAACTCCCATATCAATAGCTCGCAAACCGGTCGCAATCCCAGCAGCCTTGACAACACAGCAGCCTGCAACGGTATCCTCGTCTTCGTTCCACAAAAGACGGCCCGACCATCCATGGCTGACTCCACCTTCTTTGGATGACTCGATTGTTCCGACCGTAAGTTAAATGGTTGAAACAAGAACCCCGATTTTTCATCTCTCAACATGTTCCTGGGAAAAAAATTTCTAGCACAAGATGTCAATGATGAAGTGGTATGTCGAAAGCAAGATCGAATCCCAAGTCCAAAAGCACGCTCGGAAACGCTCCAAAAGCTGGACTATGCATCGATTACACCAGCGACAACCGTACCACCAGCAGCAACAGACTTTGGTGGAATAAAACGCTGCAGATAGAAATTCAATCGTGGATGCCGAGAAAATGTATACAGAATATCTTGAGCAGAAAAAAAGCAACTGTAGATAAAGAAAAGAACCTTGTTTATTTAGTCCTTTTTGGAGAGTTGTGGGGGTATACCAAGTAAGAAAGAAAAACTATTTCTTCTTTCTTAACGAGGATCTGTTGCTGGTATTTGCAGCTTTGCGAGTAGCAGTGTTGGTATCTTGAGAAGCAGGAGTAGCAGCAGCAGACTTCTTAGGCTTTCGAGGATTCTTGGGACATCCGCTGCCTGACAGCAGGTGAGCCTTCCATCCAGCCTCCGTTGGAGGATCGATATTCGCGAGACAGAATGGACACCGAGTTTCTTTGGGATCTGTTACAGCTGTGCAGTTCTTTTTAAGTGAATGTTGAAGCCATTGCTCTACTGGTATCGGTTGCTTGCATCGTGTACATTGCTTGACTAGATGTCGTTTTGCGCAGTCTGTGAATGCATGCTCGTTTAAAGTAGATACTTCCAAAATCTGAAATAAATTTGTTAATTCGTCAGCAATACGATCCATCGCAACCACTTAAGCAGGAATACTTACAGTTTGACATCGTGGGCAGCTTGTGAGTATCGGACAGTCATCATAGTAATGAGACACGAGAGTATCTTCGTTAAAGTTGGGATTTACTTCCTCGCAGAAAATGCATGCACTGAGACAAGAATCGTTCAGTATATCTTCGATACATTATATCAAGTCACCGCGACTTACTTTTTGGGATCGGACGAAACCGGCTCTGCGGTTTCACTTTTCTCAGCAGCTTTGGAAGCTGTTGCTGCGGTGTTACGATTGCTGTTAGCGGTGGTCGCGGATGCGGCCGATCGGGCGCTTGTTGTTCTTGTTCCAGTGGTAGTTGTTGTTGTCTTTCGAGCTGTACCGGTGGCTGTCCGTCCAGTCGTTCTCGTCGTCGCAGGCTTGCGTTTTGTATTATCTGTACCAGTTTTCCTAGCTGTAGTTGTCGTCTTCTTTTCAGATGGCACGTTGGCTTGAGCTGCCAGAGCACGTAACTCTGCTACTGCACCGTTAGATGCCGGTTTGCCGTTGGGTTTACCACTTGATTCCTCCATTGCTGCTTTCACCGTCTACAAAGGAAAAGCTTGTCAAGTTAAGAAAGCAAACGAGATGTCTGCAAGGGAAAAGCTTACACTTGAAATGGATTGGCGCAACGCCTTGTCAAAGTATTTGCCAATTGCCGGGTATCCGACCTGTTTCGATGCTGCGATGACCAAATCTGTAGCAGCTTTCCGCACATCCTCATGCGAGTGCTTCAGATACGTTGCGCAAAAGTCGGCCAAGTCTTTAGCTGGCACAAGACCGTCCGAGCCTTCAGACTTCTCAACTAGTAACTCGGCGATTACGCTAGTTACGAGATCGATCCGTGCGCGTGCATCCTTGTGGTTGTGAATGACACGGTCTGGTTTACAGACATACAGAGAGAGTAGGGAGTGAGGAGCCTTTGCAAACTTCTTACTCAAGGTAATAACAAGCTGAACGGCAGCCTGCCTGATACGCAGGTTGGAATCGTTCGTGCGCATCAAAAGGCCCGAAAATGCCCGCTCAATGGCAGTGTAAATTGATGATTGTGGCACTGCATCGTCGCAGAACGCTGATAGACATCGTAGTCATGTTAGCAAAGCTTGTCCAAAATATTTACATCGATCGCTGTGTTACTTGCCATTTAAGTTTTCCCATATTTCGATCGTCTTGTCAATAATTATTTCACGCGAGTCCATGATCGCTTCTTGAATCATCATCAACGTGGCCTTAACGAATAGAACGCACTTGTCATCATCGTTGTCGTATTCATCATCATAACTGACGTCATCTGACAGATTGGAGTCTTCCATAATATCGCCAATCTGCTCAAGACGGTTTTCGCGAGCTAGATTGCAAGCAGCTTCCACAGCACCGCACAAATGGTCCAAGCCGCGTTCGCGACATTTGACTTTGACGCTGAGGATGCATGCGACAACCTCCTCGCCAAATATCTTGATAGGCAAGCGGCAATTGTGTCGTTCGGCGTCAATGAGGGTCTCTGGTTCGGCTTCGGGGTCCACCTGGGGTTCCCGTTTTGGCTCCTCTTCAATGATAGCCGGGATCGAATGCACGCTGCCGCGTAATGAATGCTTTCTCGCGACAGATGATGAAAGAGACGGCGCAAGCATCGATGCCAGTGACTCGCGTCGGAAATCCTTGTCGTTTGCCATGTCACGTCCTAAAAGTGGACTGCTGTTGTTGTGTGCATATGATGTCAGATGAGGAGGTAGTAGCATTTCTGCGGCATCTGTCGATACGGAAGATCTAGGAGACGATGTGCTTTGATGACTTAACATAGAATCATTTTGAACAAGTCCCATTTCCCCTTCTTCTGCTGAAGGTACTGCATGCTGAGCATCAAAGTTGGTCCATTTCTCGATAGCTTCATCGTAAAGTCGATCCTGTTGCTCTTCTACGGACTCCACATTAAGCTGTTGCTCCAGGTTACTGACCAGGGTACTATCTTCAGGTTCGTATCGATCTCTGCTGTCGTGTTCGTTGTACGTTAATGAGTCTGGTAAAATACGGCTTTGGTTATCAATAACAAAATCGTCGTAATCCTCAGATCCAAGTGCTACAACTTGGCCGTCACGAGTGACACGGACGCCAGCTTCTTTGAGAAGCATCTCGGCCTTTTGCTTGATTATGCATATGTCAGCCTAGCAGAAATAGATGAGATGCTCTGACAACCTAGGTGATCTTTGCATTTTTTTCTTACCTTGATTCTTTCCGCCTCATCGTAGTCTTTGGCATCTGCAGCTTGTTTCTTGCCGACTTCTAGATCATATACAATCGTGGCAAAGCGCGAGAGCTTGTCGCTTAGCTCCTTAAACGACTTGGCCAACTGATACGATTCTCCTAACATCGTACTCGCGAGCGTGAGAGGACGATACAAATGCATGCAGGCACTAACGTACCTTTGACAGCATCCTCTTCGGCGTGCGCAATTGCTGAAATCCATTGCTGCAATTCGATTTCGACTGCACCTGAAGCAGTGATTCGATTTACCAAGCTCTGGCTGCTGGAGACACTTGTTCGCCGGGTGGAGGTGCTAAGCAGGCTAGATTCGTCGAGAGGGTGATGCAGATGGCGCGCCATGTGACTCTAGATTCGATGCGTCAATGCACTTTGCCTCGATCTTGTTGACATGTATGGAATTGTTTACCGGGATGGCACTGAGGCTGGTGGAGTTTGGATGCAATGGTTGTCCGAGAATATTCAGAGCTAATATACCAACCTAAGATAAAGGAAAAAGCTTATCAGTGATACTTTTAGTACTTTAGATAGCTAGATAGGCGTAGTTACCTGATTGTAGGTGTTGAGTCTGTTTTGGTGACAATTTCGAATCACGAGTCGCACATATTCACCATCTGCATTGACTTTAATGGATTTTAGCTCGCGGGCTCGGAATTGAGCTCGGGTGTTGCTGTCAAGGCACACATATCTAACCCCGTTGAACGTCAATTGCAAAGCGTCATCCCTTGTCAAGCAACTTGTTACTCACCCAAGTCGCGTGAACTCAACCACCATATCATCGTCATCGTCCCCTAGGGGCTCTTCGAATTCGACTGGGACATCGGCTGGTTCCTTTGCAACACCAACGTATACGTCTATTTTGGTCGCGATCTTGTAGTGATGCGACAAGATTTGAACTTTGGCGATGCGGGCAGGTCCACAGAGTAAATGGACGATCAGATCTTGAGGGTAGTTTGGACATCTAGCATTACAAAAAGCACTGAGTACATAATGTTGAGTGTGTGGACGTGTTACTCTTCGGCTTACTTTGGTGTCTGCCAGCCCTTGACTTTGCTGCTGTTGGGGAGTTCATCGGTCTCGTCAAAGTCGATGCTGTCGTCCTCGAGACCCGATCGGTTTCCGGGACTGTATGCAACTAGTTCCTCAGGCGAGTGCTCCTCTTCCCAGGAAGAACAGTAGGGTATCTCGTATGGTAAAGAATGTATCGTCATTATTTGGAGAAGGGAAAAAGGAAAGGGAAAAGGGGACTGGATTTTGCTCGGCAGCGAGTAGTTTCATCCTGTGCATGTGGTATATGACTAGAAAGGGCTCGCAGCTTGTGACACATGGCAATGGGGTCCTCACATACACAAAAAGTAGCGTGGCTAGCCGATCGCTGACACCTTTTTGGTATTCCAAACGTGAGTGTCACCGTGTCTAATGTAGTCGCTTGATCGTCCCTGACCCCTCATTTCTATTTTTCTTATTTCATTTCATAGAATACTGTATTTTTAATGGGTACTAATTTGTCCGACTGTGCAGAAATCGGCACAGTAACAAAGCCTTATAACTTCGGCCCAATGCATCAGAGGAATAAAAGACCGGTATCAGCATGAAGTCCTACATCTCTTCTGTCTGTCAAATTAATTTGGCATGCTGCCTGTGGTTGCTAGCGAGCAAGGGCAGATCGCAGGTCGGTCGGTTTTGGAAAATTTAGGTGCGCCGAATTCGGCACAGTTTTTGATTGACGATTGTTGTTAAGGAACACGAGCGACATACAAGAAAATTATATCACCAGAAACCCAAAGTTCCAAACAATAATACCATGTATTTTTTATTTGTTGTCTTTGATGTGGGAGGCATAACAAACCTTACAAGACCTCGATTGGGGTCACACAAACATCCATTTTGAGTCCGCTTGTGGCATACCACACAGTGTCTCCTTGTGTATTTTCCACTAGACGTTCTGCCTAGAGAAATGATTCTATGAGTAACGGATGATACTCGGGGTCTTAGCGAAGGTCCAGAAAGCTTTACAGGCCTTTGGATGTTTTCAACATAATCCAAAAGGGACTGGGCGAGGCGCCAACGGAACTCGAAGTGCAAGATGTCATTTGCGTTGTCTCTAAAGTGCTTGAATGCAGAGAATGCATTCGCTTCAACGATGGACAGAAAAAAAGCCAAGCGGCGCATACCCCACCCATATGTTTTCATGACGTCATGAAACGATGTCATGTTATCACGATGGTTATTCGCCGTGTCTACTGCGCCTTTGTGTTCCTCATACTCGTCAAGACAGCCGGCCGAGGAAATGTCTCCAAACGGTCGTTTATTCAACGGAAAACGCTGTTGCCTGGGGTAGTAGTACCTGCGTTCGCTATACGCACTTTGGTTTCTTATCACGGAGGGCAGCGACATAGACATCATCCTCACGCGATCTCCTGACAGCCGTTGACCCTACTTCACGACCCAGAGACTCCAACATGTCCTGTCCGGGGATACCTCACGGCCAGTATCGTTTCTTCTTGACCTGCATTATTACAAAGAGTCCGCGCTCCTTCAATGCCCGTACCATTGCTGGTGAACCGAACCAGGAATCTGCAACGATCGGTCGTCCAGAGTGGAACACGGCTCGGTAAGACGAAGCACGCATGCGATGTTCTTTGGCTGAGTGTCTTCAGACTTCTTGCACATTTCATCGCCAGTTATATCTAGGCGATAGATACAACATGTTTCCGTACCTGCGATGGTCTTAAATTCCTGAGCGATTGAATAGGGTTTGCGTGGAATCTTCTTCAAATTCGGCATACCGTGACCTAACCACTGGTTCATCGATTCATCGACGCAAAGATGTTTTCCAGGCGAGAGAGCGTCCTTGAGATTCTCGTTATAAACATCCAAGAACGCACGGATCTGGTACAGTTTATCTGCAGCATGTTTCGCAGCGTCAGTAACTTCGAAAACGTGGAACCTGGTGAGCTGCTCGAAACGCTCCATCTTCATCCAAACGGAGAAGTCGAAAGAAGGACCGAATGGAAAGGCACTTTTATGCCAATAGGCGGTTTTTTCCATAATAACATTGGTCGTCATAACAACGAACAATGCGATCCAGGTCAAGTACTCTGGAAACGTGACAGATTTCCACCTAGGCAACACTGTTGTGACGTGCTCAGTGATTGCCGGGATCACTACTGTTTGAATGTAATGAACAGGCAGGAAACGAAGGAAATACTCTGCTGGCGTTGCATCGCAGCGAAGGTTGATGCAGGCTCTACCACGAAAAGCTTGCTCGGGTCGAGAACGACAGATATCGACCGTAACATCCACATCATCCCAGGCGAGATCGATCTCCTCCTCAGACTCTTCCTCAACATCATCAAAGGCATCTTCGAGCAGATCAGGGTCTTCCTGGTCGCGAGAGTTGACAGAACCATTGGTCACGTCTTGCAAAGTTCTGGCTGGTGTACGGCGAGGAACTTCGTACTTTTCAGAGCCAGCGCCTAAGATAAACGTGCGATTAGGAAGCACGTCGAATGCGATCTCGTACTTTTTTGTGGCTCCATCCATAATTTCGGCTTGAATCGTGCCAAAGAGACGCGCACCTGGCGAACTCGGGTCAATGAAGCCTTCCAGTGTCTCAAGGGCACCATTGCGACGAAGAAAGTGAGGGGTAACAGAGACTCTAGCGTTGATGGCGAGATTTGAAGAAATGCGCGGCATAATAGAAAGTTAGACTTAAGTGCGCGATTAGGAAGAGAAAGCAAGAGAATTCAGGGTCCAAAATGCAATCAATTTCAAACATGAGTGCTCAATGTTTATACGAAAATTGACAAGGAAATGTAGTTGATGAAAATTGTAGATCTGAGCCCATAGACTTCTTCATTGACCAGGAACAATTTGCTCTTGAGACGATTAGTTCTCATACTCAGTATTTGCAAAAGAAGCCTGCGGAGAGATCTCGAGCTGACTCGATGCAAGTAGATAAGCCTAGAGATGAGGATTCTCGTATGAGGGAAGTGACTGAAAAACGTATGCATACTTCTTACACTCCTTAAGATAAGGCCAGATTCTTTAAACTGAAGATCGAGAAGTGTATGAGTGCTTCTGCTGCAGCGAAACAATTGGGTATTCACGCTGGCACAGCCCAGAGATGGGTCAAACAGTATGAGGAGAGTCTCGGTAGCATCTTTGAGAGCGGTAAAAAGAAAGCTTGTAGACGCATTTTGACTGAGGAACACGTCAAGGCTGTTATTGAATTTTATTGATGCTAATCCCTCTGCTGTTGTCGTCGAAGTGACTGAGCATTAATTGCAACAGTTCGATGGTCTTAAAGTCACCCATAGCACTGTTTATAACTTCATGAGGACAGAGTGTAACCTTCCCGTGAAACAAGCAGAGTTCCAGTCTGTGGAGAGAAATAGCCCAGAAAAGATTGAGGAACGACGTGATTGGGTTCTCAAGTGGGAACAAACTAACATGGAACTTCTTGATCAACTGTGTGTTTCTTGATGAGTCTGCATTTCATATAAATATGAAACGTACGAGGGCTTGGTCTAAGAAATTACTCCTGCTGTTGTTACAGTGCCAACCACGAGAGCAAAGACCACGACTATATTGGGTGCTAACTCTGCTTCAGGTTTAATCAAAGTAAGCTTGAGAATACCAAAACCTGTTAAAAGATAAGCTGGACAAGAGTCTGGACACGTGAGCACTGGTACTGTTACGGGACATTACATTAGCTTTTTGAAAGACACTTTGGATGAAATGGACATATATCCACAAATGAAGGCCACTATCTCGTTATGGATAATGCTCCTATACACAAATCTGAAGATATAGCGAAATGTATTACGTCTCGAGGATATCGCTATGCTTATCTCCCTTTATATTCTCCTGAGCTCAACCCAATAGAGCAATTCTGGTCTGTAGCTAAAAGCAAAGTTAAGCGCCACAGGTTTCTGGAAAAAGAGACTTTATCGACCAGAACCAGTGATGCTTGTAACAGCTTAACGTTTAGCGATTTCTACGGTTTCGCCTCTCAATCGCATCATTGCTGGGATAAATGCTGCAACAGAGAAAATATGTAATGCTGCATGGCTTAATTGCTGGCCAAGAACTTCCAATCAGGTAAGTCATTTCATTTTATTACTTTTTACAGGGTACAGTGCTAAAAGTAGAATTTGGTCAGGCCCAGCGAAAATGGGTCAGTGATCTGAAGATAAGTCACTTTAGCAAATGTGAGCCAGTTCGGCCAAATTGAGTCGGCCAAGCGAATCTGGGTCAACGACAATGAATATGACAGAAAGTCCAGATTCACAAACCCCATCTCACCAATGTCGTATCCAGCCTTGGTAGTCTTCGCGAGTGATTTGCTCAGACGCACGCCGAATACTTGAATACGCTCACTCAGTTTTGTGTTTTCCCTGACTGATGCAGGGTCCTTGTTAACTATGTCCTTAAGCTTGGCCCAAAACTCTTCAATAGGGTTGAGGAACGGAGAGTAGGCAGCAAGAAAAGGATCTGGTACAGTGCTGGAAGAATGAATTACAGATCCTAAACTTGAGCTTCCTTTTTCAATTTGGGCTGCCTCCGCGAAAGTGAATTTCAAGGCTGAACTTTGGTCGGCTATGTTTATTGAGGTGTTGTCTGAAAGGACAATTAGTTGCAGGTGGACGAATAAAGCTTCCGGCGAGCTTTTGCCCTATCCCATGACGTACTTGAGCTACTGTTGAGAACCAATCGTTCTATCATCAGGTTTTTGTGTAGAATGGCATTCTGTTAAGAAACATGATTGATACATTTGGTTTCATGAGACAGGGACAGAATAGGTAGGTGGGATTTCTTGTCTACAGCTCATTCCTTGGGTGAATGACCTTATTCATACACAGAAACTACTATTGATAAATATGCACAAGCTAAGTTCACCGACTCCATTAATTCCCCTCAAACGACGTCGTATTTATTTTCACAAATCAACGCAACAAACTGCTATATGCTCAAAGCTTTCGTTCATACCGTTTTAACTTCTTGTGGATCAACGCCTCTTCCTCCCGAACCAGTCCTAGTTCTTCCTCATAATAATGCTTTAAATTCTCCAGCTCCTCAAGTCTTCTTTTCAATCCCAAACATGTCGCTTCAGCAGTGTGGTGGAAAGAATCTCAAGAATACAACGCTGGCGATGCATACTCTTTCGCCGGTAGGTGCAGCGTAGCACGTCCTGAAAAGGCTTCGTTGGGGTTTGCAACACGCCTGTCGACGGTTACTTCCCCTTCTTGCCAGCATAGGTCGAGTTCCTCGTCAGCATCGACATCTGCATCAACGGCTTCAGAAGATTCCCCCATAGCATTATCCATAAAATTTGGATCTTCAGCCTCAACAGTGGGGGCAGGCGTCACGCTGGGAGCAGGCCGGCGAGTTGCAGAACGTCGTCCTTCAAAACGAAAGCTCGTTGGTAAAAGTGAGATCTCTTGATCCGGCAACTGATCCAGTTTAACCAGCCAGGCAGGCCGGTCGTTGATGGTAGTTGGCCCAGTAATGACCCCGAAGAGCTTGATTCCAGGCGTGTCCAGAGACACAGTAGTCCTAAGGGACTCATAGACCGGCAAGGACCTCAAGAAGCGAGGCGAGACAGAAATACGAGCGTTTACAGCTAGGTAAGGTGATGCTGGCGGCATTTGTCGGAAGAGATGCAATAAGCAGAGATCAGAGTAAATCAAGCGAAGATCGCGAGATAGGGACGTAACGCACGGCGCTTCCAGTCCTGAATAATTAAACTTCAGGTGCTAAGGAATACTTTCATTGGTCTGGCTTTGCAATAAAAGCGTTCTATTGGGCAGAAAATTTAAAAAGTGTCCATTAATGGACACCTCCGATTAGCACCCATTAATAAATACACTGTATATACACTCTGAAACGCAACAGTACCTCTTGCAAGTATTACAAGCCCGCTCGCCCAAGTACCTGCATGCATTGATACTCTTTAGCATGGTAACTATTCCTGCTTCCAGTTTCACTGCTAAAGCAATTGTTAATAGCTATATCATAGTTATGAAAGGACAAATTGCTCCTTTGGGTCCACGTGGACCACATTGTCCATGAAATATTGCTCCGGCGGTAGTTAACCTATATGAACCTGGCTCGGATGAGTACCAGACTGGTCATCCAAAAAGACAATTTAGATTATCAATTACATAGTATCCTATAATCAAGTCTTTGATTCACTCAAATATATTGTAATTGCGATAGAAATGTGTTTTGATTTATGAAGGTCCCGGAGGTAAATAACGAGACTGGCACAGAGCTGTAAAATCTAGCTATGATATAATTGCAGTTAGCAACAAGTAGTAGTAGTAGTAGTAGTAGTAGCTGCTTACTACTCTGACGGATGAAGACATGTTGAACAGATAAAAAAGTACGATATGAAGATGTGGCGAGAAGGACCAGATGCTAATTATATTCAATTCTGCAGGTGCCAATATCCTGTCGGAGGAGCCACCACTGTTGTCTGCAGAGGCTGAATGAATCTGTGGAGGACCGGCGCTTCATCGGCGGAGGTCGGTTGTACGTATATAGGAAAACATTCTTTCAATATTACCGAACAAACGACTATGGGTTAATCCGCGTCCAGTCCGATAGAATCGAGCATTCCACTACCTGCTGGCAGTCCCCGCCCTTCCCCGTCGGTCGCTGGTGGAGTCGACCTCGTTGATGAAGTTCCGTCGGAAAGGATTGTTGCTTTCAAAGTGTCCACTGTTGCCGTTGTCTGGTGGCAAGCCTTTTTCCTCATCAAATCGGAATACCTTTATCAGTACGATGGATCTGGCGAACACGAAGAGGTTATTCAAGTTAAAGTGTGGCCTTCGCAGCTCATGAGACATCCGAATGTATGAAATCCAACAACTTCGTGTAACGATTATCGCCAAGTCCGCCTAGTGCAACATGAGATGGAACAAAAGAGTTTTCTGTCTCACTGAGTGTATGTCCATCTTTTCTACTTCTTCTTAACCTTCCACCACCACGGCATCATGGTTGAAGTACTCCCATCAAGCTCTGGTAGTTTGGGAGCAAAGCGGTCCAAAAAACCAAAACCCCTAATGAAATTATTTCGAAAGGAATCTGCACGTCAGGCACCACCGCCTTCTCTTCCCGAAAAGACGAGCTCCAGTCCTCGGGAATGGACCGCTGGTGCCGAGGACCCATATTCTCCTCCCCCAACGCTCTCAAGATCTAAACCCAATCCTCCCCATCACCTCTCCTCCAATGACAAGAAACGCACTCAAATATATGACACAACCCGTCGTCCACCACCACGCGAGACTCCCGACATGCAATTTCTGCGAAGAGCAAAGACCCTCATGGCACGAGAAGACGCGTTGAATAAGCTCTGTGGCGTCCATCCTTCACCTCCTCCTTCACCTCATCGAAGCAGCGCTGCTGTTACCGCAGCCGCCGCCGACAAGTACTTGATCTCACCTACTCGTAAACACCACCCTACATCGAAAATGCAACCGCCATTAATTGCCCCTCCATCACAGTGCTCTCAGGTACCTCCCTTGCGACTCGTACGAGGGTACTCATCCGCCGACGACCTGAAAAGGCAGCATAGATCACCACCAGCCACAAAGCGCAGTCGCAGATATCACCATGACAACGATGATGACGATGAGGATGACAATATACCGTTGGCATATGTCACTTCGCCGCGTTCTGCCAGCAAAAATTCACCTTCCCTGCTTGCAGAAGACCGAGAATATGTGGCAGACGAGGATTTGGTGCCAATTGCCTCGTTATCCTCGAATGCTATGCCGTCTAAACTGCTGTCCGCCGCAGACAAGTACAAGGAAACTGTCAAAGAGAAACTAGATATGGAAAGTAGCAACTCTGATTCAGATGATGATTCTCCGGTTTCATTGGCGCAGACGATGCAATCTTTGGTTGTTTCCAACAATCGCGTGCGACGGAAATAAAAATTGAGTTAACAGAAAATACGTTACACACAACCAGTCGGTGTTTAGCATTTGCAAAGTCCTTGACGATCATACGCACGGGCGTACAAAGAAAAGATGAAGATATACCTCACATTAAGAAAGAAAAAGAATGGGAGCTTGCGATATTAAAATGAAGCATGGTATTCATTTGGTGAAAGCAGTGAATTATTGTTCATAGTATTTGTAGTGATTTATTTTTTGCTATCAAAGTATCCCTCCATTGCAGAGGTGATTCAAGTTTGCTAGCGAATAGTTCTGCAGGTCCATTTCTGTCGTTGGCAAATCAATCTATGCATTGAAAGGCGAACCAGGCCACGAAGCCACGAACGAATTGTTTCAGCGTTGAAAATGGCCGCTACAGGACGAACGCGCCTAGCAACAGGATAATCAGGAAAGATGAAGAGGCAGTGGCCGGGCACAAAGAGAGAGTGTCATCAGCTGTATTTGTGCGGATAGGATGATGTGTCGACAACTACACGCTCCTTTCGGGGCCGCGATGGAAAGGAGAAGCGTACTATCCGGAGCAACAGAGCGGACCGCAGATCAATTCTACGTAAATTGGATGGCTGAAGGAAGTCCTGCTTGCTGCTCGGCGCAAGTGTTCGTCGGTTGGAAAAAGTTACAATCGGATATCTTCTCTCAACGTCATTTTTCCACGCTACGCACTAATATTGAGAACTGTATTATGTAAAGTGCCGTATATAGCGATCGAATCATTTCTTTCTCATCTGGACTTGACACTCTGGCTGCGTCTGTCTCTGTAATACATAGCACCATCTGGTTCAGCAAAAGCATCTAACCAGCGCTGTGATGCTCATCCATCGAAATATCCAGAAAGCTGGAAAGAAATGAGGACTTTTAGATTTCTCATGAATCGCATGAAAATAACAAACGCTTTTTGACTTAGGACAACTGCTTTATTTACATGATTCATTTCTATCCTTTCTTTCTAATATATTGGTTCCGTTTAGTTCACGTCAAGCAGTACAAAGTAAAACCGAAGATATGTCCAGAAACCACCGCGAGGAGGCGGCACCGCCAGTTTCCAAAAGGCAGGCAAGGTTCTACAGATATGATCTGTATCCTCTTTGCAGCTGTTGTCCTTGTGCAGAGGTATACCATTGCTGGTGAAATAGGAGCGTAAAATCTCAATTATCCGGCCTTGAGCACCTTAGACTGCCTGGATTCGCCTTGGATTGCTGCCGTGGATGCTTTGAACACATCGAGAAGCCTTGAATGCCTTGAGATCCTTGGGAAGTGGGACTTGTAGAAAGAAGCCTTAACCACTGAAAGTGCATGATAAATGGGAACGATACTTAGCGTTTACAATGAAGCCTTGGATGTCTTGAATGTCTTGAATGCCCCAATAATGACTTGACCGACTTGCAAGGGCGAAACACCGTGGGCCCGTTTCCTCGCCATAGGGCCCTGACCCGGGCGTTTTAGTTACTACCTACCCCAAGCCAACAGGTCGATGGCAGCTCGAATGTGGGGCAAGAGGACAAAAAGGTCGGCACATCAAAAACAACTCCACTTGGAACCCGAGCTGCTGGCCGAATGCGTCGGCGCAACCTGAAGACTTCACCGAAGACCTGCTTTCTACCTGCAGGGCCAAGCCCGGTTTCCTTTTTCTTCATATCCCTTTCATGCAATCGACATCACATCGACAGACCATGTTACTACAGCGGGCGTGGAAAGGGTTAGAGGACAGGAAACCGGCACACCAAGCCCACTCCACTGCAAACCACAGCCGCTGCGACCTTTTCTCCTGCTATCGGAAAAGGCAGAACCAATCCTTCCTTGAGAGGGAGCCTGGCGAGGCTTGAGGGTTCCTTTGGGACCATGGGAAGATCGGACTTGCGCGGGGGCGGGGGAGAGACCTAAAGAATGCACTGTCTGAGCTACATTGCTGATAAATTCTTTTTTGCTTGCTTTGCAACTCACCGGGAGAGAGGGCGTGGGCTGAGACGTACGGACTGCAAAAATCTTTCCATACCAATTCCCAAGCTTGACCTCTTTGCGAGGGAAGAAATGAGAAAACCCGAGGAAACATTGCAATGTGGGGCCCCGTATCGTTTTCGCCTCGCAAATTCAACAGTGACTGCTAAATTACTTTCGGCTAAAGCATCGACGAATTAAGATCTGAATTGCATGCTACGTTATTAAGACATCGTGATCTGTGTATCAAAAACAAGTGGACACAGTAATTACCCCGCTGGCCCCAACATCAATGCAGAACGCAGAAAAGCAGAAAACGGCCGCACAAACTATGATTGGTTTCTCAGATAATAAGCATGGCGATTTCCTTCATTGAATTTATATCCAACCAGTTAATAGGGTTAAGGTGGATGATTGCTAGATGGAGGTAGATACTGGTTTTGCTCGTGCACGTCTGGCGTGGGCATCTGCGATGATGGTGGATAAACACCGAAGCCTTGCTGAGAATCTGCTAAATTATTGTTTTATCACTTGGTCAACCATGACAGCAACCAGCCCGGTGAATCACAGATGGGAAGCTAGGTTGAAGGAACGCAGGGTTTGGTCGCGGCGATGGCCATCCTCCATCGTAAGGATGCTATGGAGATGAGGAGGAGGAGGATAGCTGGATGGTACACCGGCCTCACTCTGTGTGGTTTACAATCTATCAGTTTTCTTTCTCTCAGCCGTGAAGAGATGCTGCTTTGATTTGCCTGTGCAAGCGACAAGGTTTCGCACATTATTTTCTCGAACAAATACTACTGACACTGCGCTACAATTGGCTCCGGATTCATCAACACGCTATCTTTCTTTCATTCTGTAAGTAGATAAAGGAGGTCCCGAGGGAAGGAAGCCAGATGGCGAAGAGTAGAGGTCAAATTCGTCATGTCAGGGAAAAGAGATTTAGGAGGAACTTGACCGGCGTAGAAACGAAGCAAACGACACAATGTCAGGCGCATCTGAAAGGTCTGAGGAGACTTGTGAATTTGAGAGCATTAGCATATTGACACTGTATCCATCTTCTTTCACATTTGGTCTCAGTGGATCCAATGATTCTGCCAGGTAACTTCTTGCCTCCGACACGTTCTTCTTCAGATATTCTGTGTTGAACGCCACTAAAACATCAATGCTCAATTTCATATCTATATTGATTGATATTAGGAGAAGGAAGATCTTATTTACATTATTGTAGAACAGCAGACAGAACAACTTCCCCCGGTTGATCCTCAAAGAAACCGGCATTCGTGTCCACGACCACTTTGGCTTTTGAGAGCATTTTCGTTCTGTCGTCCGGCTTCTTTTTTTTTTTTTCGCCAATTCGGCGAGCACGTTTGCGGCGAGTTTGTTCTCTCGGACCGGGAAACCAACACCATCCCACTGGACCTTGAAGCTGTCGTCCTTGGAAAGAACAGCGCATTAACAACAAAAATCGTTGTGAGGCACGCCGTGGTCCTTTCCAGGCATTTCTCCGTCAAGCTTTTGACTGGAGCCTGCAGCATGTCAAGGCTAGGGCGAGTTAAAATATAAACTGCCATAAAAGAGATGGTATGCCTTACAATAGGGCATGAGCTTTTCGGCGATACAGTTATCCTCATGCAGGAAAAAATCGTACTCTAAGGGTTAGGCGACTTTAGTCCACAAAATTGGATCAGCCATGAGCTTCAGCGAGCCGAGCGAGCGAACGCAGCGAGTAAAAAAGCACTCGTTTTGTCATAAAATACAGGGTCTTTCGCAGTCTTCCTTCGTTTTCCTTCCTATCTTAAAATATCAGATAGATAGCTATATGATTAGTGTTTGTTTCTCTTACTTTAAATTGTGGATAAGCTGCTCGCGAGTTTTACAAGCTCTGGCTGCGAACAATGTTGACGAAGGAGAAATAGTCGAGGTCGCTCGATCCAAAACCCAATTGACAGTTTTTTAAAATGGTTGCCTGATAATTGTATGGCACGATGGAATCAGTAGCAAAGGAGACAAAGCTCAGTAATAGACAGCAGCGATGGGCATACCGATCAGGAAGAAGCAGCTTTAGTGAAGAAAAGTGGGACTGATTGCGATCTGGTGCGAGAAGAGTTCACGTCCCTTTTCCTTTGTTTCATGCACTCGTCAAATCTAAATTCCGCATATTGTAGTCCAGGGTGAGTCCATCAATACTTGATTGACGGTCTATACACTCATAGTTCAGAAAGAGAATCAGGTGAGTTAGTGATATCGGATCTGTTTCATATATTTGCATTTAAATAGGCCGACCGAAGATATGAATATACAGACTAGGTTGATGCGTATTATAATTACATCCTTGCAGCGCTAGTCGCTCATTGTTCAGCCATCTGCCGAGAGCGAGACATAATCAAAATATGGGAGAAACAGCTGCTGCTCGAATCTCGCGAGCAACATAAAGTGTTCGTGTTCACTATCCCAGACCTAGATTTACTGTCCATCGAAGGCAACTTTCTTCCAGTGCACAGTTTCTCTCTGATGAGCCATACATGCGAAATATCTTTGCTCAAAGGAATCCGTGATTGGGAAGAACATCTCTTCATCCTCTTCTATTTTGGTCAAGAATTATTGTTTTTGTACACCGAGTTGCTCGGGCCGAACGCGTTGATGTTATGTTCGTGAAACTCCTTGCATGCATTTTCGTGTGCGCCACTTTGCATCGATTTTCCCTCTCTTCTCCCTTTTTTTAATTTTTTTTTTTTTTTGTTGATGTCGCTCGCCGCATCAAACCATCTGTATTTTATATACATTTTAAGGTTTGCATTGTCAATACGGCACGTTGATGCTCAAGACGACGGTTCCGACTATGATTCGGGAGACGATGGCGATAGCAGCAGCGATGACAGCGGCGACGACTGCTCTCTTATATCGTCTCATACATGCAACCCAAACGGTATATGTAAATACTGTGCCATGTGTCTAGAAAGCTCTTGCATCTTGAGCAAATCGACCACACCGTCTGAAGCAAGCGCGCAGGCTGCTTGCAACACAACGCAGTTTGGAGCGGACGTGTATGACTGGTACGGATACTGCCTTTCGAGCGGGAACGATAGTGATGGCGGCAAGTAAACAAAAGGGGTACTCCGCGGAAGGAGGGGTTGGAAACGCTCTAAAAAAGGCTGCTTCCGCTAATGGTTATGCTCCCCTTTTTTGTCCATAGACTACTGTGCAACCAGCGTCGAGTGCTACCAATATCGCAAAAATGCCAATGCTTCCGTATCTTATATTTGGCAGAATTTGAAGTGTGATCCAAATAGCTGCTTGTTAGTGACGGATCGTGGAACGCCTCCGCCGGCGCCGGGACAACTGCCCCCCCTAGGTGGCAGCAGTAACGGAACCAACGGCCACGGTAGCTCGACAGATAGCAAAGATGGCGACGGCGAGCGCCACCATGAACACAGCGAGCTGGATTTTGCAGACCACAGTCCTACGGCGATTGCCTTGACAGTTACCTGCACCTTTATATTCCTGGTAGGCGTTGTGTGGTTAATGCGCCTGTGGCTACGATCACGATATGCTCCCCTGATCGCGCAGAAACGACCGTTTTCATGGCTAGCAGGAGCCAGCACGCGCCCACGAAGCAATGACTCTGACTCTTCCAGAGTACCTAGCACGGCACCGCCATCCTTTTCCTCAGAGCCCGAAATGACATCAACGCGCTCCAACGGTGTTGTACGACGTATATTTTCATCTTCTTTGCGTTCAGGCCAATCGTCCCACGGATCGCAAAGCGGAAGCATTAACAATCAAGAACCTCTCCCAGCATACAATTCGCCGGATCCTTCGCCGCCGAAATACGAACAAGCAATAGTGACCCAGATACGTGGTTTGCATGACCCAGCCAGCCAAGAACCAGATGACCAGCAGGGGCACGGCGCATTACCACCGCCTCTGTGGCTTCCCATCTATTTTACGCCGAACCATTCGGCTTACTCGTTCGGTCGTCTACGGCGCCACCCTCCGCCGCATTTACAGTCATCCGCAGAGGGTGCATCGTCTTCGTCGGCACCATCACCCAGCCAGAGCCTGTTTCAAAATCAATCTACGCTTTGGCACCACAGCAACGATTTGGCTGATCCTTTTCGAGCATTCTGGTACCACCATCAACAACTGCAGCAACAGCACCACATCCAACTGCAGCCATCTACATCATCGCCGGCGTCCACCTCTTCACGGCAGGCTCCGGAGCATCTACATTCACGACCAAATGCACGGCAACCCAATAATCAGAGTACAGAGAATTTAGAGGAAGGAAACGGTCATCAATAATTATTGTTGTAAGCGATGCAGGGTCCAATAGAAAAAAGAAGAGGGAAAAATTCCAGGCACCTTTTGCGTTCTTTTTTCATCCTCCTTTCTTCTTCCACACTAAGAAAAGTATTTATTCCTTCCCTTTCTTCATTCTTTATTTTACATTTGGCGGCGAGATGACGAGTGCAGTGCGAGAACGATCACTGGCATATCCTTCCTGGCACCCAGTAATTCACCATTCGCTTGTTCTATTTTTCATTGTCATGGTTGTGCTTTTGCCTGTGCTTTACATACGAACGCGCAATGTACCATATTGGGTCATTCCTCTCGTCTTATCCTGCTGTGCAGTAGTTTATCTGATTTACTGGGTACGTTGATGCTACGCTGTGAGAGTTTGGGAGTAGGATTCAAACGGGAATTCTCGTTGTTTACAAAAGGTCTGGGTATGCGTCTACTGCCGACACGTCAACGATGTTGAAGCCGATCAGCGAGTAACCATTGCGACGAATGCTTCTATCACAACCAGTGGACAAAACTCGTCTACAGTTGGCATTCCTCCACGCTCATTTACAATAAACCAAAGAAACCCATCCCACAGCCCAGCGACGACGGCTGTCATGTACCTTCACCCGCATCACTCGGCATCAGTAAGGTCTTACAGCACTGAATATAACGTCGATGCAGCTCCACCTCCTGCATATCATACTTCTTTTGAGCACGCTGTTGTCGATTTTTCAATGCATCCACCTTCGCCACCGTCGTACCATTCCGTAAAAGATGAAGAAGATAGCAACAATATCTTTGCAGCAGAGCAAACATACCTTTCAAGGAACCGGTAGATCCATCACTTGTAAATTCCGAAAAGCCGTCTACACTTTTACTCGCCGTGCGTTTAGCAAACCTAGCTACATAATCCACCAGTTTTGTATTCAAGGAGTCATTGATCTGAACCCCGGATGTTTCCATTTTCACAAATCTGCAGCGCTCGCCCTTCTTGATCGAATTAATTTAATCGACACTTAATAAAGCTGTTTGCAAGCTTGTATGTGCGAGCATCATCTTCCATACCCAAACGTTGCTAATGGTGCCATGCTCGTGCGTACAAACATGCACAGTCGATCTGTTTCACATGAGCCGGTCTCTCCAAGAAGCTTTGGATTTCTATCTAGAGAGTCTGCAAAGGCTAAAAAATCATCTCCTTACGGCCGCGTAAATGAATAAACTTAATCCAAATTTTGACTTATTGCCGAAGTTAAGCACTAGATTGCTTCTCTGAGGTAGTAGCCATCGTTGTAACACTGCAATATTTTACATGCAGAACATAGCTTGTTTGGATATTTTTTCAAGTTGGCAGGTTCCGCAGTTGTCAAATCCTTCTTAACGGCCAGTTTTACCACGATAGCTTCGAAGCTTATAAGGCAGCAGAAACGAGATTAGGCATCCAAACGTAAGACACCATGCTCGAGCATAACCATATGTACGTGAATGTTATGGATATGCAAACGGACAAGGTAGAATGTAACCCACGTGGTGCCATGTTTGAAAACTACCTTATGCATAATCTGGTTCTGGAGAGGACTGAGCACATGGATTCCAATAAATAGGACTAGATATTGATGTTGTCAATGATTTTACATTACCATGTAGAAAACACTAGCCTATACGATAGGATACTGCAATTACTTACATTCAGGACTTGATCCAGCAAACATCATCTCATATTTTACTTTAAATGGCATTCCAAAGGATTTTCCTCCGATATACATTATATGCTGTGCGTGATAGGGATTGCAAGTCCTTTGGGAGGTTAACGGGGTGCAGAGCGCTGGTAGGAGAAGAAACAGGTGGAATTGAGACGAAAGGAAAGCAAAGTGAAGGACAACAGTGCACTATGTAGCTATTTAGCAATAAATTGGGAGTGAAACACGTGGCGACAGTGGATCGCACAGAGGTATAGCTTCATGAAATACACATAAACTATTTTCACTTGGGTGCTTGGCATGCGAGCAGCCATTTTCAGTATGTCAAATTCACGCTGTTTGTGAAACTTTTGCATGCAAGCAAGCGTCGGTCGGATCCAGCAGGCTTGTAAATCAGCGTCGTTGTTTCAAGCAGCGCCGCACTCACTCCCTTTCTGCTCTGTCCTCCACCCAAACGCTCTCTCTCTCTCAAGAATCGATTCACCTTTTGCATTAGTCCTATAGGTTAGTTGCCTTCACGGTGAATGTACTATACCCCTTTCCTTGTACGCAGCGCTGTATATTGCCTCGGTTATGACTGGGCCGGTCAGAAATGAATAAGCGGATTCCGCCCTCGCTCGTGGTCTTCCATTTACCTTGCAATGCTAGAGTCTGCGCTTTCCCCATCTCTGCACCTTTCCAAATGGATAGTCTGGACTCTTACCAAAAGAATATTTCTGTTTGCTCTCTTAGATACCGCTCCCGTGTTTCTTATCCTTTTTCTTCCTTTTGCAACATTGCGTACGCAAGTATGACGGACGAATTCGATATATATGGTGACGATACTTTTGACAATGCAAGTACTCCCTGTTTGAAAGATAAATGCATCCGCGAATATATTAATCTACGAAAATAGGTCGACGATATTTTAGGCGAAATCGTCGGCGAACCATCAAGCACAAGAGAACCCAAACGACGGAAAACCGACCCAAAGGCCGAAAGAGACGATGATTTATTCGAAGACTTTGGAGAAATTGATAAAAAACATGAACACCAGCAGCAACAACGGCAGCAGCAGCAGCAGCAGCCACAGCAACGGGTGCCGAGTCGATCACCTAGGCCAAATAAGCAACCGGGTAAGCCTCTTGGATATCAGAGATTCGCCCTTTCAACAACGAAATATTGATCGCCTCGCTACAGAACTTGAAAGTGAATCAAGAACATCGTCCATGTCAGTATCATATTCGTCACAGAATGCAGCAACGCCGAGAGCGCGTACAGAATCGCCAGCGGCTAAGCGGGAAATACCATTATCCATGACATCCCTGCGAGGTGTCGTATCTCATCCGACAAGCGCATTTTACCTAGGAGAAGTCGCATGGGTACGTGTAGATGGAAGAATTGCTGCAGTGAGCGAACCCAATCTAACGGTGTTCGTAGTATGTGACAGACGAAGACATAAAAGCTCCTCTGGTGGCGGCAGGACTTGCTTCAGAGCTAAACGATTTGACATTTCAAGAACACAAAGTCAATGGAAAGTCTAGAGGGTAAGCATCCAACTTGCATGTAAACTGAAGCATATGTTTAACTCATACGACGTTGCAGGGTATGCTATCTTGAATTTCCAAACGCTGAAGTTGCAGCTCAAGCCAAAGAAGTATACGATCGAAAGTAAGTCTTTATTTAAGATATATGCTGTATCAGAAAGCATATACTAAGAATCGTGTTTTAGCATGATAGATAACAAATGGGTTATCACACGCTTCACAACTGCACAGAATCCATTCAAACATCTTCCTAAAGGTATTCGATATATCTATTGGTTTTTAGTGTTGAAGCTAACTATTGATGTTACGTAGAACCGGTTCCAAAATCACAGCGTATGCAACAAAACAGAGTACCAGGCGCGAATCCCATGATGGGCGGAGCATTCAATCCTATGATGGGAGGTGCTTTCAACCCCGCGTTTTCTGGTATGGGCATGCCCGCATACGGCGGTTTTAATCCAATGACTGCTGCTGGACGAGGAGGTTTCATGCCCGGTTTCGATAACATGATGGGAATGGCAGGCGGCAACCGTGGCGGAATGCGTCCTGGAGGTGGCCAAAATCAATACATGAATCGAATGGGCCGAGGCGGCGCAATGAGTGCGGGAGGAGGAGGTAATGGATTACAAGAACATAGCTGTTGTTTTGTTCTAACTTAAGTTTTCTCTACCAGGCATGTACCTTAATCCAGCATTTTTTGATCAGCAGCAAGGCTTCGGCAATGCGAGCGGCGGCGGCAGCGGATAAAATTACTGTGGCGAAAAACTTGATTGCACAATCCTTCCCAGTTTCCTTGAAATAAAATCACGGATGTTTCTTTCAGAACCCTCAAGTTTCTACTCCAAATTCACTTGTAGTTGAATGACCTAATAAAGCAGATCATGCACTTGCTGTACAGTTCTTTAACGTCGATGTGCTATCTTTATCTTCCTCTGTTATTCAAACAAACTTGGACACTATGTGAGTTGTCTAGTAGCAATTTCAACAATGGAAAAAAGTATAATGGGAGGAATGTGAAATCTGCAAACGTACTGAAAGCCGCATTCAAACAAAGCGGACTTTCGCCCTGCTACTGGAAGCTCTGCTACCTTTATTTCATCGATCGTGCCATGACAACCGAAGAGAGGGGTCGCGATGCAGCGCGCGTTACCATGGATCCCGAGCGCTTGGAGCAACATATAAAGAGAGCGCAGGAGGTTATTGAAAACGACAAAAAAAGTGTCCCACCATTCTGGATCAACAAGTACAAAAAGGAGGCAGCAAGGAACTGGGATATATTTTACAAGCGCAACACGACGAAGTTCTTCAAAGACAGACATTGGACCGATAGAGAGTTTGAAGAATTGAGGTCCACCGAAAAGGTATCTAGTAGAAATGCAAAGACGAGTCGAATCCAATCTTGATCTAAGCAGTATTCGCAGTTAGTGTGCTTGGAAGTCGGATGCGGTGTTGGCAACTTTGTGTTTCCAGCTCTTGCTGACAATCCAAACCTTTTCATCTATGCATGCGATTTTTCAAAGCGAGCTGTGGAAATGGTTAAGAGCAATGAACAATATGACGAGTCAAGATGTAAAGCATTTGTATGCGATTTGACTGTTGATGCACTTACAGACATTATTCCACCCGACAGTCTGGATTTGGTAACAAAAAAAGGGCTTTGATAGTAATAAGTTGCAGCTAAAATATGCATAATCTTTTTGAGGTATCTGTTCTCTTTGTGTTCTCAGCTATCCCACCTGAAAAGATGCATTTAGCCATTCATAATATATACAAGGTTGGTGAAGAACAGATCCATCGCCTGGTTCAATCCTATTGTATTCTAAGTCTGTTGATAATGTTAGGTTCTGAAACCAGGCGGATGCGTCCTGTTCCGTGATTACGGCTTATACGATCAAGCACAGATCAAGTTTAGCGAGTCCTCAGAACAGAAGAAGCTTGATCAGAATTTCTACGTCCGGCAGGATGGTAATTTCATCGGTCAAATATGGAGAGTTTGTAGATATCTGATAGAATTGCTTCTAGGCACTATGAGCTACTTCTTTTCTGTTGAAGATTTGCAAACTCGCTTTGAAAAGGAAGGATTCCGAACTTTAGTAAACGATTACGTTTACCGAGAGACGACCAACAGACGTCTCGAGATGAAGCTTGACCGGATATTCGTCCAGGCAAAATTCCAAAAGCCGTGATAGAGGTGTATACCTATTAGCATTTTTCATACATATAAGCCGTAATTCTTGTTATTTACAAATACATTCATCCCATCACATCGGACAAAATGATGACAATACATTGAAAGCATCCACGAATTGCTGTATCTGTATATTTTATATTCTCGGATACATTCTCATTTCTGCCATTTGATAAATGTTAAGCGTCATCGCACCCTGAATAAAGGCTTTCAAGTACACGGGACTTCCTCTTGGCGCAGACTGAACCAAATCCAATTTATTCATGGAGGGTGCTTTATCGACTGCCTTTCCTGTGCTCGATTTCTTAAAACCTTTTTAAGTTTCTGGGAAAATGTTCTAAAGTAAAAAGTGAAACATGGTTCCCAAAAGGATTTAATTGGCCAACTGAAAATTTTGCCCGCACCTCGAGCTCGCTACGGCTTTCTTTCGGTCCTCTGTTTGTGTGTATGGATTCCAGAAGAGGCGGTTACACTACTCTGCGCTCGATCAAGACAGTACCACCTTTAAGCGAATATTACCGCGTCAAACCCTGGAATCAACGACCGAATCTCAAGGAACCAAAAAGGGCGCGATGCGTATTTTGCAAGATAGATAAGCCGCCAAGCGAGTTCTCTGAGCCGCAATGGTTAAAAGCCGTACAGAACCAGCGTGCGCCGCCTGGCAAAGCCAAAGCTGTAACCTGCAAGGAGTGCACAGACAGCCAAACGGACAAGATCACCTGTCACACCTGCACGAAACTCAAATTCAAGACAAAATTTTCAAAACGTCAGCGGCGGCACGGCACCCAAGCTCGATGCAGGGACTGCGTACGCAAGATGCAAGAGGAGGATCCAAACGATTCCGAACCCAGCTCGTCCGACAACGACGATCTAATTATGGAGCACCCATACGATTTTATTAAAGTTGTTGCACCATATACCCCTTTTCTTTTTCCTCTCTCTCCAGCGTGTATATCTACATTTAAATTTCCTATATGTTGTCAATACAATACCAAGTATCCAGAGCTTATCGCACAGTCTAAAGCTAGCATGTCTCAGCGAAGAACATAAGAAGATGATTTTAGATTGAAAAGATAGACTCTTTTTTATTGTTGGAGCAGTTGATGAAACATTTCCTTCAGAGATTCGAGTTCGTCTACAACTTTGTGAGCATGGACTGCAACTTCTCACTCAAGAAGGGCTGTTTTAAGCTCATGGACAGGGAACAGTGAGACCAGGACTGAGATAAATGGGGCTTCAGAGCTAAGTTTGTCTCCTTGATGATTCTGCCTTTCATCTTCTATAGTCTGCATCGAGCATCTTCCACGCCTCTGGTGGTTTTTTTTAAAGCAGATCATCGAGTTTGGACAAGCCAGGCTCTCGGCACTTGGAAAAGGTGTTGAGCGAAAATCTTCTGGATAAATTACAGACTTACATTGTTTCTACACATCGCCTGGCTCTCATACATAACTCTCCATTCTCCGGAGGGTTATTCCTCCCAAGTATCCAAGTCGTGCATATGAAATGACTCCCTTGGCCCTCATAAACCTCCATTCTCCGGCGGTTTGTAACTGGCATTCGCAAAATAAACACATACTTGATATCTGATTTCAAATCTTTCCTGATCACGGAAATAAGAACAATTTCAGAACCGTAGCGATCGTCTTGTGTATTGCATGGAACCAAAGCATAGAGTACAACAATCTAGCCCAATCTATGTATTTATCTTACAATTACACACTGGGATCGTATCCGTGCTCTTCGCAGAGGACGCGGAATTTATCCTTGAGTGAATCCAAATGGAGGTAAGTGCCCTTAAGGTGGCGATCACCGCTTTTAGGGTCGAATGCTGTTCGACCATGCAGCACACGTCTATTGGCAAACAGAACCAGCTGTCCGGGTTGCATAGTAAGCTGAAATCGTAGCTTTTCATCTTCAATCAAATCTGCAAACTTTTGGAACGCATCGTAAAATTTCACGGCTTCCTGATCTGTCAAGTTGTCAAGCGGGCCTTGGAATTGAGGTGCATAATTGACATGTCTGTCCCATGCAGGACCGTTGTCTGTGTCGCCAGGCACAATCGTGGGCCTTCTAAAGTACATGTGATGTCCATCGTTCACATAGTGAAATGTGACAGGCTGCTCCGTTAAAATTTTGTACGCGTCTGGAAACTTTTGCTTCAAGGTATCCACGGCCTTGAACGAGTCAACAAAGATCGAGGCACCACCCGTCACACTGTTCTTTAAGCTGTGTAAAAGCTGTATACCAGGAGGACAGTCCAAATACATAAGGTCCATGTGGAAACCGAGATACAGGCTCGTGTATGCAATGTTGCGCGATCTAGCAACGTTCTTCACATCAAAATCTCTACCGTAGAACGTTTCATACACAGGACCAATTCGTTCTGCTACGGCTGTCGCGCTTTCATCCTTGCAGGGAACATTTTCCAGGAAGGCAAGGCCGCTGTTATACAAACGCTGGACAATTTCGTGGAGGCCCGCATCTGTGTTCATGTAATCATCATATGATACCCATTTAAGCTTGTATTCATCCCGATCCCATGTTTGTGGCGTGATATCGTTGAAACGGTACGCATTGCTTGCCTCCCCTGATGCATATCGACGAAGCCAATGTAGTGGATATTGGCTGATATGCACTTTGTCTTGCTGTTGGTGTCGCAGTGGTCGGTCCCACTCTACTAGAAGGTGGTCGCCCTGTACCTTGAACCCGGACGGACGAATGTCAACAGGCACGTCTGCCGAGGAATGGAGTTTCTGTCTGTTTGTTGGGTGGATGCATTGATCGCATTGGCAATTGTCACGAAGCCAAAGGTAGCTGTAGCTAGAGCTTTCCTTGCCCCAGTCTACTCTGAGCGACGTGTCCCCAGACCCGACCGACGTTGGTTGAGTGCTGTACGCTTTCCTTTGTAATAGTGGAAAAAGAGCTCCTCGCTGCACAGTCAGCAGGTTTCGACCTTGAGCTAATGACCTTGACCGCAAGAACAGCAATGGACTCTGCATTGTCGAGAAAGGAACGAGGACGGCAAGTCTGTGCGACTTGGCTATTTTGCGGGGAAGAAGACTAACTTCTTCCGATCTTTTTCATATCCAAATTAGAAAGAACAAGATGCATGTCCAGCATTTCTTTTGAGCTACTTTCTCACAATTCAACAAGGTATACATGTTTTCATCGATCTGAGGAATTGCAAGAATGGATGTATTACAGTCATGCGATGTAATTATATACGGAGAGATATATGAGCAATCAACTATCGTTACTGTTGCTGTTGTTGCATTTGCTGTAATTGCTGAGCTGCAGCCTGCGGGTTAGACAGAATCTGCGTCAAGCTAGGCATGCCTGTTTGCGCTTGGTTCATCTCCTTCATCATTTCAGGATCTACGTATCTATTCAGTTTAGATATACAAATCCTAAAAACTCGATCATATCTCGCATTACCCATGTTGGCCATCATCTTTGGAAGCACCAGCATCATGACGGCACTGAATCCAATCATCAAAAACATTGGGTTCTTGAACATTCCCAGCAAATTGAACTTTTGAGGCGTGGTAAAGTAGTTGGCAGTAGCTTTTGCACGCAGTTCAAACGGATAATCCAGTGAAAATCCGCGGGAATCCCACAATGAGCCGTACTGCGTGTATGCGCCGCGAACCTTGGCATCGTCTGCCTGAATGTCAACGCGCACCTGTAACATTTTGTGCAATATTGTTAGAGCTACGCGCTACTGTGTAAAGTGGTAATCGTACCTTTGGAAAGATAAAATCGGCGGATTGGATTTCGAGAAGATACGAGCCAGGTGCGATGTCGTTGCTGCAGAAACCCACACGCGTCAGTGTACAATCTAAAGATAACGTATCGAAAAAAAAATCATACAATTCAAACTGCCCGTCAGCTCGAATCAATGCAGTGTATTTTCCACCGTCAAGCACAGCTCGCGTTGAAGGTCGCAATAACCGTACATCTGAAAGCATCGAGTCAATCGCGGTTCTTGTAGAATGACCTAAGCATTCTTACCTGAAAGTATGCTGTTTGCTCTTATTGCACCCTTGATGTTCGCACACGAGACCAATGACGATAAGAAGGTCCTATTGTAATGGTTATCATGATGGCAAGATCTGATTCGCGTAACTGAATCCCATCTTACACTACGATCAGCAGCAGTAGCTTGTTCATATTTGAAAGTTATTTGGTGTCTCTAAAGATCTCAGACAATCTTGAAAAACCCAGTGCGCGCATTGGCAGAAATGTTCGTTTCCAGGTGATTTCAATAAATGTCTCATTTTTTAGAGAATAATAAAATACATAGATTCCTGATGACTGAATATTGCAGGTAGACACGTTTTCAATAAGGGTATTAGGCGCAAGGACCCCTGCGACCCAAAGACATATAAGTTTACATGTGCGTTTTGTCTCTTCTTCAGCAACGCATCATCATTTGTCAACTACACGTTGCCACGTTGCATCTACTATTATCCAGTGTTTAGATATTTAAGATGAGTATATATCCAATTGAAAAGCAACAGAAAAGGTATACGTTGTAAGTCCTTGAGTTGATCTCAGGTGTGTGTGTCACCACCCAAAAGTTCGGGTTCGAATTCAATGCCAATTTCAAGACTCGATCGGGTGTTGCTTCTCCTGCGCATGCCATGGAATCCCTGAGGACCGTGATATCGCGACTCTTTTCTGAAGCACAGGATTTCAATGCTTCGGTAGGTCGGCGAGCGGCGATCAGCATTGAGCTTCAAAAAGTCTAACGTTGGACGTCTAGCCTCTCGAGTCGGCTAGTCATCAGAGCACCGGGTTAGTTCAAGACCTTTTTCATCGATCTAATTGACACGACTGACGTGCATTGCAGCTTCTTCAGTAGAAAACCGCCCAAAAAGAGACGAGTCAGTCTCTTGCATCCGGAAACGTCTGAATTGAGCATAGATCAGCTGCCAATCTATGATAGTTCCATGGTCGCGTTTCCGTTGCAAAGCAGCCGCATCGACTATGACGTTCTAGCAAATGACTTTCTACGATCTTCGATTGTTGGCAATATGGTATGCATCAACGGTTTTGCACCAGAGAAATTGAGCTTACAACTGACGTTACGGTAGGCCGAGCAACTAAAAGTCATCATCCTCAAATATCGAGAACCACCGTTGACGCTCATCAAAACGACGCGCCTTTTGACGTTCCTGCACCATCTGCTGCAAATTGTGCCTATATCCCAAAAGTCTAACAGTTTGCGCTCGGTATCGCCCGTACCCATGGCCGATATCCACCAACAAACCTTCCCCCTTGGACAGCTATTTGAAGATTTAACGGCAACCTTATCGCTGCGACCTGTCCCGAATCAGAATCCATCAGCACTCTCAATATGGATCGTTACAGTACAGTTCATGCTGTCATGCTTGAGGAGCAGTAGCCAGCAGGCGTTATACAATGCAGGGATTACGACTCCCGTTATACTAGGCATCATCAAACATATCTTGCTCGAGCTTACGAGACTGCCATCTGACAATATGGATCCACTTCAAAAGCAATGCTTCAAAGTTGGGAAGGAAATGCTCGATATCTTTTTAATTAGAGATCCAAATCAAGCAGGAGTATCAGAGCAATCAAGTACCCTTAAACACCAGCCGCTGTTCGCGGCTTCTCAAAGCGGTACTCCCAGTGTTGGCACAGTAACCTTTTACGATGTAATCAAATCTGTAAGCTTTATTGTTGCGTTAAGGTTCATACTTTATTATTTCTTACAAGTGCCTATTCAGTTTCCCGAGTTGTATATTCACTTCTTGCATGCGACTCAATCACTGGCAGCACCGCAGCCTGAAATATCTAATCACAACGTATGGCTCATGACCTTACATTACATGATCACTTCTATTATGCAAGATCACCGTCTCTTGGAGCAGATAAAAACTGAAATGGCAGTCAATATCATTAAGCATTTGCTGCGCGAAATCAATAAGCTGCCAGCAAGTCTCACGACAGATCAAACCAATTGCCTTAATAAGGCAAAAGAGCTTATAAATTTGTTGCTGCTTGGACCGGCAGGGGATGGCGCCGGCGTCGTATCGCATTATGATATCATTGTGGCAGTAAGTCATTAGAAAAATCGTTGTGGATATTGTGATTCACCTTGGTTGTTAGTTACCGGATGTCTATGGTCACTTTTTGCAAGGCACATTTGCTCAGCGAATCCACTGGACGATGGAAAAATTCATCAATGAACTGGGAAAGCGACGTCGTCATCTAGCATTTTTAATGATGCCTCCTGGTATGAAGCAATATTGTCGACAGTCGAGAGTATTAGACTTACAGAGTTTAAAGATGCATCCTGGCCATTAATTTCACAGTTAAGCCGTCGACACGAATACAATGACTTGACAACTCGCACAAGTTATCATATGTTTGAAGGCGATTTGGTGAAGTCATGCAGCCCAGTTTACTCCTCGTTCTGTCGAACTTACAAGCAGCCATAGATCGAGTTTGTCAAGGAGGGAAACTCTACCAACACGGAAACACATTTTCGTGACATGCTGTTCCAGCGAGCGTCAATGGACGAATTTAAACAGCTGGCGCTGTCGCTTACACAGAGTGGTTTCAACACATCACAGATACGCAAGGCGATGGTAGCCAAAGTCCGGGATGTGATTCAATGTATTCAATATCATAGCTCTTTTGAAAGAATACCTGGTATTTATCGCGCTTTTCGTATTGCTGTGCTGTTCACGCTAATGCTAAAAATCTTCGAACTTGAAAATAGAGAAGGGCGCAGAGATAACTGCTACCTTGGCTAGAGGAGAAGAAGTGCAAATGTTTATGCCTGATAACATGGATCTGTGGGAGCTAATGGTCGAGACAGCTGATCAATTGTATAGCTTTATATCTGCAGAGTATGTCGATGCATGGCATAAAACCATATTATCGCTGCTAATCACTACGACAGTTTCTTTTCTTACGAAGATATATTGCAGGATTTTTATGACTTGGTGTATCAGCCGAACGGTGAACCATATCCTCCTGGTGCAAAGCATCATTTGATCAAGGACAATGGACTAATATGGTTGCTACTTCAATTATTCTGTAAGGCTGCAAATTGCTTTGGTTCTATTGGAACAAATAATTGCTAACGACTCTTCTTTTAGTCATCGATAAGGTTTCTTCCAGCGTTATAGTCAAAGACTTTGAAGGAGATGAGAGACTATTTGGAAAGCTGATAGCTTTGTACAACGAGGATCAAACCCTTTCTAAGGATGCATTTTCTTTGAGGGATCTCTCATTACAATGCGCAGTAAGTATGCTCGCATCGCTAGAAACAACTGTCAATTCGTTACTCACAGCTAGCAGATGAATTTGCAAAAGGGAGTCATCAAAGATATTTCAAACATCAAGCAAAGACATCCTCAAATCGCATCATCTGTGCAATATGCCCCGGTATGCTTCCAAGTTCAGACCTATTTTTCCAACAATATCAAGAGTAAGTCTCCTCTTGTCCCGGCAACCAGACGCCGTATTCAAAAGTTTGATAGGCAATGTTTCGGATACCACGCTGTTTTCGAAGCTTAGCGATCAAGATATCATCAAAGTAGCTATGCAAAGTCAGATGCGACAAGATGTTGTACCGTATGCCTTGTACGTCAGCCTTGTCCCTAACAATGCAGAAATTGGCACGCTGGGAAACCCGGAATCGACTTATGCTATCGGAGGCAGTCTCGGCTACAAGCTACTTGACTTGCTAAGTGTGAACTCAAAATACAGGTATACATCGAACGATTTCCCATCGAGTGATAACTTGATAACGAACATGTTTTGACAGACTACTGCAGCTTATCTACAAGATGATGCTTGATAGCGAAATGGGCCCTCGCTATCATCTGAATGAAGATAGTAACAGTACACAGATAACTTGCGTTCCACCACGTGTGTTGGATGTTGTCTACAAACTTCTATACAGCGCGCCTTGCTCGTAAGTAGACTCTAGTATGAATTATTGACATTGTATGTAACTTGCTTTTTGCAGTGCTGAGCTGATGATCAAGGAAATATTCGATAAACTACGTCGGTGCGACAAGCGATTCAAAGTGAAGCATTTCGAAAACGGCGATGGTGACGAACCTACGTTGTCGATCCAGACAATGCGGTGGTTACATACTATCCTACAACTGATGAACTATCGATTCATCCGTTACTTAAAATATCCTTTTTTGCATATATATGGAGACATGCTAATCTGAAAATTCGTACTACTATTCAATCCTTAACCATTTGATTACGTTCTCTTCCTATTCATCAGGTCTTTTCCACTATATCCGCTACTCGATATCTCATCTTGAACACCGTCAAGTCTATCGTGTCCTCGAAGCTTTCGTATTTAATGTGGCAGTAAGTCCTTAAATTGGAAACTAGTATATTCTCCAAATGTAACAATGCTGTTCAGCGGATGCAAATGGATGTGAAACTGCTGCGATCATTGGATGATCCTAACCGCGAGAAACCCATCTGGTTCGCAGAGTCGGAGACCGTCGCTCGTGCTATGGTTGCAAGTATTTCTCGCCTCATTAAAACAAGGTATATATATAAACTTGCCGGGAACTACACTGATGCAACAATGCTAAGGAACTACAACAACGATACAGAGGTCAGGCAGATATCAAGACTGAGCAAATTCATCGGGTGCTCGGAAACCTGTTTGAATATAAGCTGGAATGGTCGCCAGAATCCTCGAAATACTTCCCGGAGGCTGTACGGTCCTTCTACACGGATCCTGGATCCGCCAACCACCAGATTCGATCGCGACCAACCATCAGTCCTCTAAAAATACAGCAGCTTGTTACAAGCAACAAGGCGTTCTCTGCATATTTACTGCAAGGTTCTGCAGAACATGAGCAATTTATGGTGCAATACTTTTCTTCGGTCGAGAATCAACCTAGCTTGCTATGCATTATCTGGATCTTTTCAGTTATGCGCAATTCAACGGATGGTTTCCACATGCCATGTAAAGTTGCAAAGAGCGAGACATCTAATCGAGTATATATAATTAATCTTCCTCTTAGCTATTCGAAAGCTGTTACTGCTGGCACCGCCTGCGCGCGCAGATACCTACGCTGTCGACCTCGTTGATTTCATCTTGAACATGGATTATCCTACTGGCAATGCTCATCTGGTAAGTAAAAAATACAGTACTGTTTAGAGACCTAATTTTTAAATACTATATCCCACAGCCATTCTTGCTACTGGATACCATGATATGGAAACACCAATGGGTAAACTTTACGCACGTCATATCTGCATTGGCTAAAGGCAGCGGTTCACCTGAGCGCACTGCCAAAGCATTCCGATTCATTCAGTATTTGATGCTAGAGAGCCCTGAACTTTACAACCGTGTACAGAAATGGTCATCATTGGGCTTTAGTCATCGCTACTGGACAGAAGAAGATTTCCATGAAAAGCTGATGCAGTATCTCCAAGCGTACCCCGAATACAGTGAATACGAGGCATTTGCGATGCAGTCTGGACAGCAAACTCCCATCCTAGATCCGCCGTTGCAGCCTGCAATGCCTGTATATTTTGCGAACGTTATCAGCGATTTCGTACCGTTCCTGGAAGTCCTTATTTCTAGACTGATTGAATACGCACAATCTGACTTGCTATCTGCGATTCTCGATCGTTACGGTCATCTATTTTACTATCACCCATCCCCATTATCCTACGTCTGCAACTTACTCATCTATTACTACCCGAATGAGACTCTCAGCGATCCACGTATTTGCAAACGAATTGTTCGACTTATAGGTATGAATGCCGATCTAGGCAATGGGATACTGTTTACGCGAAACTAACTATTCACAACTTTTTGAAGACTTCCAGCAGTACAACATTGCACCCGAAGTTGTCCAATATTGCCTACAAGAGGACCGGGATCCTAGCTTGTTTGACGCCGGTTACTTTGAAAGAGTGGTCTACAAATTAGCAAGCAGTAAGCAAATGAACTCTTCTTGAGACTTTTATGCATATAGAAGTAACAATTTGTGGCAGGTCTCAATCCACAAAAATGCGCACCAAGGTCCAACTCCAACCTTCCTGAACGGCATTTCCGAGAAATTGGAAGCCCTGCCATTGAAGGCATATCAATAGCTGTACTTGAGGTCATGGTAACCCCGGTACCACCCAAGACTATTGTCAAATACATCCTGGACCTCGTGCTCCAGCGCGGCCAGCGACAGGTCGGAGTGTCTGCCTTGACAATGCATGCCACAGGACTATTAATGTCCTCACTGCCGTCTGACGATTTTGTTCGGCCGATATGGGAGGAGCTCAATAATCTGGTGACTAGCAATCCATACCTGTTGGAAGTCTCTGAACCATGTCGATTGGTAAAAAGTTTCGCTGCAGTGTATACAATACTGGATTGATACCAACATTGTGCTTGTAGATCCACTGCGGTATGCCGAGACGGTCCAATGGAAAATATGTCATGTCTCAAGCATTACCGGATATGACTACGGCGGCTATTCTGAAAGACTCTGTCAGCTCTCGACTTCGCAAAGCTATGGTTTTCCCTTACATCTTCAACGACTATACATTCAATCTAGACAACTACAGCACAAACGCACCCAATTGTTTTCTGACTTTATTCCACAGTCTGCTGCATTATTCAAGCCTAGATGCTTTCGGGGTTTTGCTCGAGTATCTTCGTCAATTACGACACAGCCTAAAGACGGATGTGCAGCTTCTCTATGTTTGCTTCCTGTTCGGCCCAGCTTTACATCGCATCGAAAAACTTGACAACAACAATACAAATGCAGAGGTAGAGTCCCAGGTCCGAAATATGTTGAAACAGCTACTGATATTTGCTTTTACAAAGTTCCTAATCGAGCTGATGCACATGGTAAAGCAAGTGACTACTTTAATGGATATGAAGGACGGATGGTCAACGCAAGCATTGGAACAAGTATTTGATTTTTTGTAAGATTCACTTGGAATGTATATACACGTAAAAAGGGAACTCATATACTATTATTCGTATCAGGCATCACATTCGTGCAGGATTTGTGAAATCAGCAGATCTAGCTGGACAGCTTCGAGAAATCATCAAGTCCATGAATCCACCTATATCGCAGCGGCTGATCCGTCTTGTAATGATGTAAAAACAATAAAACCACAATCCCGTTGCAACTTTATTCATGTATGTATACTTTTATTTATTGCCATCCATATTGGTATCCTCCCATAGATGGAGCGGCCGGTGGAGGTGGTGGTGGAGCGCCGTATGGCATGTGAGGTTGTTGTGGAGGTCCAGGTGGATATCCAGCACCAGCAGCCATGGGGGGTGGTGGTGGCGGAGGTCTGTGAGGCATTGCGCCGTATGGTGATTGTGTTGGATAGCCGCTGTTGGCAGGTGGTTGAGGAGCAGGTGCGAGAGCCGGTCCTCCTTGGTACAATCGGTTTGGTAACTGAACATTCTTTTGAGCCTGTGCTGCAAGTAACCGTTCTGCCTGTGAACCATGCCGTTCTCCTTTGCCGTCCTTTTTGAATGCATAAGAGACTGTGATCTGCTTGTTCATGAGATATTGGTTGTTCATGGCGTCAATAGCTGCGTCAGAGGATTCAAAGTTGTCAAAACTGACGAATCCAAAGCCCTTGAGATTGCCAGTTTCTGGATCGCGGGCGATCTTTGGAGTTTGCACAATGACGCCAAATGCACTGAAGGTATCGTATAGTAGCTTTTCATCCACGTCTGGATCGAGGTTACCAATAAACAAGGTTGCTCCAACGTCGAGATTCTTCTTGTCTGAAGTAGCCTATACGTATTATGCCATGTTTAGTACCTAATAATAAGAGCGAACAGTCGACTGCGTGACACCATACCTTGTTGACACGAATCGGTTTACCGTATAACCTAATCTGATTCATGATACGAATTGCATAGTCTGCATCTTCTTCCGTCAGGAACTCGCAGAACCCGTAACCCTGATGCTGCTGCGTTACGCGATCTTTTGGTAGGTGGACATTAACTGATTAAACGATAGTAAAATGTTAGCAAGCGATCGCAGGTCCAAATGTACATTCCAGCTTACCAACTGGGCCTGCTTGCAGCATAAGTTCCCATATTAAAGAATCAGTACAGCGCTCATCGAGATTGCCGACGTATACGGTAGCTTCTTGGTTACGCTCAATTTGTTGTGCCATTGAGCTGAACGAAAAGAGAGGTATGGAAAGCGTCGGAGCCGGTATCTCTCGATTTTTCAAGCGAACTTCTATATTTGGTTTCCTACGCATTGTTTCGCCCAGGGCATTCAGCTAGGTCTGTAGTAGTCATACCATTTTCGCTCACTAATAATGCTAAATACTCAGTTGCGAAGACAGCGTCGATCACAGTAGTTGAAGTCATACCAAATTACTTCTGAAGGAAATCCTGCCACGGTTGAGAGACTTATTTTCAATATGGTCAACATCTGTTTCCATGTGGTAAGTATTTCCGCGATGCTTCTCATTCATTCTTATCTATCCAATCGAGAAAAAATGCTTCCACTACCATGGTTTTGATTCCATAATCTTCGTTATTATGACACTCAGGCAACAAATGTATACTGTATACCTATCCGCTAGAGCGAACTCAACGACTTTGCAGACAAGTTCTGCACCCTTACGATCCATGCAGAGAGATTACGCTCTGTTTTGTTGCAGCAAACGCTGATCTCAGAACGTGAGATTTGGTATCACACAGTCCCAAACTGTTTCCCGTTCAGAGAAAACTCGAGAATGGTCTTGGTCATCATTGATGAAGAAAAATAATCTGCTCTGATTTTCAAGTTGTATCCCATACAGTGGATATCCGTCATGGCTTCCTTTCCTTCTGTAACTCCCGGAAATTAGGCTTCCATGCAAAAGCGCCACCTTGGGAGGCTGTACATCTGGGTAGCAAACCACGGTCATTTAGGGTCGCAGACCACTACCATCCATTCATCTGTTTGACAGAGACTCAATAAAATTAATGGCTCAATTTACAGCATGTTGCAAGGGCAATACGGGACGAGACAGTGCAGCAAAGGACATTGATTTTGAGAATGCGCACAGATTGATTGGAATGTGGATATGGTAAGGGACTACTGGCTTATGGTATCACTACATACCGAAACAGTCTAGTACTAGATGCATGCGTAAAGTGGCCAGGAATGGGTGCATTAACCATTTGCGAACATATCCTCGGAGGAAAAGAAGGGTAAAGTTTTGACTGCTGTGAAATGCAATTGCGATGTTTTTTTTCTTGACGCGGGGCTTGCCCAATTAAGGATCTATTTTCCTTCTTGTATGCTAACGATGATTAAATCATAAAGTCGGCAGCTTTCGTGCAACAAATCATTGGAGAACGGCCAGATATCTCGGACAAAAGTACCGAAGAGACCACCTAATATGGCATTCTCGGAATTTCGGTATTTCGGTACACTCGTAGTGAAAAATGCCGCTCTTGTGGAAAGCGACGGGGGAGATTAGCTTCGGACAGACAGCTGGTGTGTAGGGGAGACGAGAATATAATATACAGAACAAAGGCATGCCTTGAAATATAAAATGTTTATATAATAAAGGCATTCTTGCTATACCAACGATAAAAGCTAGAAGACAGCTTCTTTGTAATAGAGGAGACCTTTGTATCTAGTTATCTATTTGATTATCCCCATTCGTAAGCGCTTTGAATCTAGGCGTCATGCCTCTTTCCGCGTTTTCCTACCTTCTTCTCTATCGTATCCATTAACGCGTATGCGCTGGTCTGTCAAGCAAAATCTCGATCTCCTCCATCTTCAGCGACACGAACAGATCTTTGACCAACCCTTCTTCGTCCCCTCTGGCGCCTTCAATACAGGCATAGGTGCTGTACTCTTCCAGGAAGTCGACAATGCAGAGTGCTACATCAGCTTCATGGTCCGTGCACTCTCTAAATCCGAGCATAATTATTCTGTTACTGCTACATTGTATTTGCACTTTGTATTCGACCGCCGGTCCACCGTCCATCTCTATAAGCCTGTTGTACACAACGATTATGGGAATAAGCTGCAAAAGACCGCGATGAAACAAGCCAAAGAACTATGCAGAATCACAATGATCAATTGGTTTGATATACTACCGGATAACAACTTCACAATGGTCCATTTGCCTCGCATTGAGAATATCTTGCCTGACCATTTATCTCGCCTCGTTGAGGATCTCCCCAAGAAGCTGTAGAAGAAGGACCATTTATCGCTTGTTCGCGATACCTTGCGGAAATAAGAGAATGCGCAGCAGGTTGGCAAAGCAACAGGGCTTCTAAGCAACTGGAAGGTACGAGCATAGCTTGCTTAAACCAAGGATTTCGTTGAGCTAATTGAGGATTATGCAGCAAGTCAAATACAATTTTTTCACAAACGATTATAGGATCCGCTGCGTTCTGACAAGGTTGCCACCGCCTAAGCAAAGAGCCATCATCATACAAGACGCGTTTGCTGCGCAGCAGGTCCATTTAATTGACGAAAGTGTTCTGCTTGTTTGAGAAGAATGCAGAGAGGAAGTATGACTGGTCGTGGGGACGAGAACGATGTGTTGTTAAAGCTGAAAATCGCGGCTAGCAAGGTCAAAAATGAAGACCTCACCCTGCTAGAAGGATTGATCGAGGAAAATCCAGAGCCGGTATCTGAGGCAAGCCTCACAGTGACGTCGACCAGGATTATCCTTACAGCGTGTATATCTGCTGATATCAGTGCTAAAGAAGACTGCTAGGCAGATTTGCTCGCTAGCTTGCGCTCTCTTTTGCTTATGGTTTTCTATTAGGCTCAGCTGTAACCTACCATTTACCACAGATGCCGGCAAGCAACAGCGAACGTTTCCCGACTATGTGATATACCTCAATGCTTTAGCGAACCACAACTATGAGTCTTTTATGGAAGTGAAGTGGCCCGAGCAGATGAACAAGGAGGAGGACGACACGGTGAAGTTGAGGAAGCAGATGCAGTTCGCGTTGAACAAACTTGTGGATGCTGGAGTCGAAGATCCATTGATCGTAGGCTTGACCATTGAAGGTAAGCGCTCTAGGTACACTTTTTCCAAAAATAAATGTCGCTGCAATTTGTCGTTTTGGTGTATAAATAAATGTATTATAAAATTTCACAAAATGCGGCATTACTTTTGGGAAAAAGTGTATATGCGACCTATAAGGCAACTCGGTGACTCTTTAATAGGCTATGACGCGAATATGTAGAAGATTACGAGACGATGACCAATATAGAATGATAAAAACTGCACAATTTGATTTTCCCAGAAATGCCTGCGACGACCTCCTATTATGCCAACCGTAATGGAGAGAATGTATCAGATGAAGGTAACCGCTAATACCTCCCGTATTGTTTCCCATACATTAACCACCATGAATTAGGGAAAGATCGAGGTAACAATCGGTAAGTTGTACCGGAGCCTCGACGGGCAGTGGTCAAAGAGAGATCTGCACAAGATCAGAAAGCATATGTAGGGAACACGCGGATTTGGGAACTTCACCGAAGTCGGTGAATGTTTCTACCCACTCATTTCAAAAGATTAACAAAATGAGCAAAATGCGCAGAAGCATATTTTATCGGAAATTAGTGCCCGTAGGCTTCCCCGTCCCCGAATCCTTCTTGTTCCAAGTATGTACTAGGCAGATTCGGCATGGGGCAATAAATAAGCCAATCACAGAATAATCGAGAAGGTAGCTAGAGTCACCAATTAGAAAATAGAATAATCGGATCTATTGCAATCACACAGGTATACACGTTTGCTATGCTTCTATTTGCTCAGCACGGATACCGACCACACATATGTAATTACCTGATTGTACAGTAACATATGGTGTGTATTAATGGAAGATTGTTTAATTGCTAGGTCTGTACAGAAAGGCACCGCTTTGGATGCAGGCAAGAAAAGTACAGGTAATCCCGCTCCCAGACGGGCAATAGCGATGCTCACGGATGTTTGTCTTGCCGTTGTTACGCAAAGATGTTCGTTCGCAAGATATATAATTTGTCTTTTTACTAGAGTAATTTTGTGCTACCGAGCGAAGTTGGGGGACAATCGATCGTTCTTGGGGGAGCATAGAATCGTAGCGGAAGCACAAGGAAAAACAAGCTCTGGCTAAGTTTGGCACAGACCAAACCTTATATTGGCAGTTGGCACCGTAGCAACCAAAGAAAACCTGATTCTTGTCGCACGACAAAGATTTATCAATGAATAGGATCAAAGCGCCGAAAAGAGGCTTGACATTCCGTCCGGTGCCTTTTTTCTCTGAAACGCCTGTTCCCCAAAATCCGGAGGTCGGAACCAATCTTCATGTGCAACAGAAAAGGGCATCGAAGGTGGCACGCGTGCAGCACTCTAATGTAAAAAAAGAAGACCAGCCGAATAGCAGGACTGCATAGAGTGGACCGGGTCCAAACCAAAGAGTAATAGCTTCGTTTGACAGTTGATAATAGTCATGCACCTGAGCGCACAGTGCGAAAAAAAAAAGACGAATGGAAAATGTAACAGTCGCTCGGGTAACAAGAGTCCCCGCATTAGCCTCCTTTACACTTAAATATGCTTTGAATGCAAAGTGACAGGGCTGAAGCAACCTTGTTTAGAGTCAACACCAACTGCAAACGATCGATTAAGTGAGAACTTCATATGTACATTGTTACACTGTGAAGGGACGACTTGATCGATGCAGTCAATCATCCGAATAATGCACATCTCAGATTCCTAGCAAATGCCCGCTTTGTCACGAAGTAAGTTGCAACCAGACGATCTTCAGCTTCTTTGCTTTTCTTTTTTTGACCTTATTTTTTCTCTTTCTCCCTCTCTTTTCTCTCTCACTTGTTCGTGTCCGTTTCTTGCTGTTTTCTTATCTTCGTTTTGCTCTTTCTTCCGTTCTTTCCTTGCTCTTGCTTTCCTTCATACTTGAGGGACAAAATGGATTATCAGCCCCGTTGTTTCTGGGCATTGTTAGACGCAGCCACATTTAAATTCTTATATGTTTCCACATCCATTGCAGCAGCTCAGTACGATGCAATGTTGCGCCAAACGCTATTCGATCTGATTCATCCCGAGGAAGTTGTTCTAGCACGGCCGGACCTCGCAAAGTTTATTAATAGCGGTTCTTTGCGAGGATCAATAACCAGGTATGATATTCGCACGAATCAAAGGGTACGAAACTCGTTATCGCTAACTTTAATGCTGTTTGGATTTATCCAATAGATGTCGCTTTCGGAACTTGGGACAACGGCACAGCCCCGCCTCCGACATGTTTGCCGCTGCTAGTCAGGTAAAAGTTTTCGAAAAGACTAAACAAACAATTGGCGATGGTTGCTTACAAGTCCTCAGGAAGCGTGGCAGGTTGTTGACATGGTAATGTATGTAGTGTCTGAGCGAATACTACTAGCATTCTTCCACCTGAACCAACAGCGGGACGATGTGGGTAAGGATCCTTGTAGGCTCGAGGCAGAGACATATGTTGGTTCCGACATAACTTTAGCTCACACCAGTCCTGTATTCTTTCCAGACTTCCGGCACAGCAACACCTGTGGCGAGAGACTCTTCAACGTGGAGGTAAATTGGTGCTCATATTGTGACTAGAGTGCAGGAATGTGTATGTGCAGTGGACTAACACAATCGGAAGCATGCCCGATACCTGAATTCACTTCTTTGTGAATATAGTCGCCCTGACCAACAACGAGTGCTTCGAGTATTTGACAGTCGTACGAAATCGCCGATGCTTTCGTGGCCCGAAAACTATCATGACGATGCAATGGCTAACCTTGAAGATCCTTTGCCAACGATGGACACTGCGTCCTGCATAAACTGCACCCTGCAAAATCGCCGTATCCCTGCACCGCGCAGGAGAACAGCCCTGTGCGAACGCATCACGGTACCGTATGGATGCATTACATTCACATTGACACAAGTAACTCCAGTTGAATACGGCGTAAAATCAACAAAGGATCAAATGAGGTACTGCTCGCAAAGTAGGTTATTCTTTTTTCGTTTTGTTAAGGAACTAACCGATTTGATTAGTTTGCCCAGGTTGTGGGATCTGCCTTTATTTGTTACCCCAAACCAGAAACCGTTGAGCCCACCGCGGATTTTTCGCGCATCAGATACAGATGGAAAAGATGCCGAATGGATCAATAGCACCGACCCCTTCATTCCCTATGCACGCAGAGCTTGTCATCATCACCACAGTCACCAACAGCAGCAACAGCAGCAGCAACAGCAACAACAGCAACAACAAAGTATTAAGTCTTGTCCTATATACACAACATCCCATAGATCCAATTCTATGCCTGCTACCTTCCCACCACCAATCCCCACTCGACGATATTCGTCGCCCTACGCAGCACATAGCAACAGCAGCAGCAATAATCCCCGAATCCATTGCGAGAGTTGCGGCACCAGCTCAAGCCCTGAGTGGCGCAAGGGCCCATCCGGTCACAAAACGTAAGAAAAAGGAAACGTGTTTAGAAATTGGAAACTGACAACTTTGGTAGATTGTGCAATGCCTGTGGTCTTCGATACTCACGTTCAGTAGCACGCCGAGGAAAACTCGCTATGCAACAAGCAGCACGCCGGTCAACTTCGCCCACTACAACCTCATGCTCGTCTTCCCTGTCTGCCGTCGAGCAAGGGCTATGCAACCAATCTGTTCACGTAGGCAACCACCATCGTTAACAACATGTCGCCAGTCCATTACTTTCTTTATCCTTATCTGCAAGCACATTTTCCCAAGTGTAATGTTACATCTTTCTCTCCTCCGCGCCCAAGAACGAAAAATCTGCAGCAGCCTAGCGATTCCCACCCTTTGTCCTTCCTTGATATTGTTGTTTTTCTTATCACTCACCTTCATTGTTCTTGTATTCCCCCCTTCCCAAACCCCAACTCACCGAAACAGTACATATACACATAACATATTTCTCTCACACACACAGGCACGCACATACACACATAAAAGCAAGCGACCCACGCAAGCAAACAAACAGCACACACTCTCTTTTTCACACACTCACACACATACGCACTTTGCAGTTTCCCAATTTACAGATTATTTTATGGATTTCTAGCCTTTGTCTCGTTTGGATTACACTTTAGAGCAGCAGAAAATCTAAAACCAGAAAGGAATGTTTCTAATATACATATTGTACAAGCTTGTATCGAATAAAGAATGCCAATAAACTGGAAAGCGCTTGGATCAATAAAACTACCGCAGTCGTGCTACGTTCTGACATCGGTCCAAATCGCGCAAGAACAAGATTTATCAGCGTCAAGTTGTTGCACACGGCTATCCGCCCTTGTTCGTCCCACTCGTACACGCGGAGCAGACCCAGAGAGTACAAGATTCGAAGAGCAAGGTAACCAAGCTTCCCCGTCGGTTTCTTGCTCTCGTTCAGCGCCACAGTCGAGCATTTTAACTTTTTGCTATCTGTATCGAGCCGTGGCATGCGGTGCCTGGGACATTCAACGAGGCGAAACAGTTGTGGGCACGAATACGCGAAATTGAATATCTGTGGTATGAAAAATAAAACGAGCGTCTTGGAGAAATGTCCCAGGATACCGACAACTGCGAGCGTCATGCCTGCAAAGTAGCAGAATGTATCGCCTACAAATAATTGGGCAGGGAACCTAGCAACGCACGTTGGAGACCTAAATGCTTTTCTCCCTTCATCATTCACTTACCAGTTGTGATACAGCAGAGCCGTGGTCACGCCGGCGAAAGGAAGCATAAAATACAAGCTGAAAAGGTGCGCTTCTACGCTTTCCCGGTAATTGTTGCGGTCGAATATATACAGCAAGTCGTTTGCAATGACAGATAGCGCGATCACAAGCGACTGTCCTGCTTCGATGCCATTGATGCCGGCCAAGATATTGATGGTATGCGTACAGAAAACTGCTAGCATTACCATATAGACATAGTAAAGAATACCAAGATCGACGAGTTCACCGATGTATGGTCGCAGTTGTATTGGCATGACAACGTATGTGACACCAAAGTTTGTGTAGTAAACGATCAACAAGGGGATGCTTGCTACGGCTGGGAACCACACTTTATAGCGCCATCGAACATCCAAGATATCGTCTGCAAATCCCAACAAAACCATGGATTGGATCGCGAGTATGGCCGATAATATTTCTCCCAACTGCAGACTTTCAGCGCTTGTGAAATCGACGATTTCGTACTTGCAGTTGTCAGATTACCTTGTGATATGGGAATGTTCCAATGACAGGTTCCTCTTCATGCACTAGTCGCGCTTTGCCATCAAACCAGTTGATAAACGGAAACGGTATAAAGCAAATCATGGCAATAAGATAGATGACTGCAGTCGGAAACCCCATTGCCTCTGGTCTACACAAGGAATTCCCATTTTTAATCATTTGCAAGTGATTTGCTGAACAGAAGATACGCCAGCTTACAGCAACGGTCTATCGACCTTGAGAACGTCGACGCCAGACACTTTGGCATTCAGAAACGCCTGCTTGAGCTTGGGTAAAGTATTTAGCGTGAACAGGTAGCAAAGTACCATAAACACGGCGCATATTGACAGCGAGTCTGGTACGGCCGAAATGAGAAGTTCACCGGCCATGGCAAGCACTGCCATTGAAGCCAGGATTGCAGAGAATGGCATGCCCGGGGAATAGAATTAAATTCTGACCGCAAACTACAGATGAACACGTTGGTGAAGTCCAATTTTTGATGCGCTGAACTTGAACTCGCCGCATTGACAAGCTTCCTCTTCTCTCTAAGGTATCCGTTATGCAATAAGGGCAAATTCATGAACAGCGTGCCAAAGCAGGGCCGTTTTAAATATACATGCAAACTTTGCTTTATATATAGAAAAGATGGTTCTACTGCTGTAGATCGTAGAGGGAAGGAAAGTACAAATGCGTAGTTATTATCCAAAAATGTATTGCAGACAAAGCCATGTCTGCAGAAATGCGGACTCGGCAAACTGGTTTTGCAAAGTGCGCATGGGACGGGGTCACGTTGCGAACGGAAAGGCGTATAGCAGCAGTTTCGCAGACAAAGATGAGATATTTGCTGCCGGATCCATTCCCAGATATTGCATCAGGATACCAATGTGGCATATGCTAGGAGCTGACAAGTTTTCTTCGCTTGGTATTTTCTTTACACAGTGTCTTCCGGAAGAGCCCAGCCGTCTGGGATACGGACAAGCGCCAAAATCGTAATTCAGTCAGCTGGCTGCTGCAGGAGCCTTTTCTTTACTTCCTTGTTTTTCCCCTCGCGCTTTACCGCTTTTCGTGCGTACAAGTCGAATCTTGCGTGAATGCTAGAGGACTCAAATCTTCTCTTTGTATCCATAGAATCACATACCTGTTGTCCCCGAGTGTATAGCCAATCTCAGTCAACATTATGCAAACTGCTACAGGCACGACAGACACCGACCACAAGTGGAAATTCGCTCAATGCTTCGGCGATAAAGGCGATTCTGACGACATAACAGAAGGTGCGTCTGATTGAAAGGAAGACGTCAGCGCTGTTAGCAGGGAGCTTCACGTGTGGTATTGCGTGTGGATGGACCACTGGACATTGTCAGCAGGCAACCGTGAATGTCCAGCTTGGCTGCTCGTTGCTTCCCGCGCTACTGCACTGTGCAGAAATATTCCGGCGACTAACATGGTCTGTAGCTGATATTATATCTGCCGTCGAGTTTGATCACACTGGTGATTATCTTGCCACCGGTGACAAGGGTGGACGCGTCGTACTTTTTGAACGAAACGAAAGTGTACGTCGATTGCGCAATATCAAAGCAAGTGCCACCAGCTCAAACATAATATTTAGAAAAAAGGATGCGAATACAAGTTCCACACCGAGTTTCAGTCGCACGAACCAGAATTCGATTATCTAAAGAGTTTGGAGATCGAGGAAAAGATCAACAAGATCAAGTGGTGTCGACGTACCAACGCTGCACACTTTCTGCTTTCAACTAATGGTAAATGGTTTCTATTCACCAAACAGTATATGCAAGCTCCTCACAAAACACTGTTAGATAAAACAATCAAGTTATGGAAAGTGTTTGAGAGGAATCTTAAAGTTGTACACGAGAACAATTTGACAGACGGAGCCTCTTTGTCGTTGGGCATGCATCCAAGCAACGTTTCCCCGGTTGTTCGTCGTCCGACCAAGCCGCTGACGTTACCAAAACTGATGATCCATGATACCATCATTGCAGCAGTACCGAGGAGAATTTATGCTAATGGTAGCATCGATGTTGCATCGCTCGGTTAAATCCGTACTGACATAATTTGCCTTTCCCATAAGCGCATGCATACCATATCAACTCTATCTCTGTAAATTCTGATGGCGAGACTTATATCTCGGCCGACGATTTGAGAATCAATCTCTGGAATCTCGATATTTCGGATCAGAGCTTCAGTAAGTCACGAGGATACCATGCATGTTGAAACTTCGGGCTTATGATTTCAATCAAAATAGATATTGTTGATATCAAACCAGCAAACATGGAAGAGCTGACAGAAGTCATCACGGCTGCAGAGTTCCATCCACTGCAATGCAACCTATTTATGTACAGCAGTAGCAAGGGAACCATAAAGCTAGCTGATATGCGCGAGTCTGCACTGTGCGATCAGCGTGCAAAAGGTATATCACAGCAAAGAAGTGCATGCATAGGAATATGCACTAACATTTCCTGGAAGTGTTTGAGGTGGCGGAGGATCCGAACAGCAGATCATTTTTCTCTGAGATCATTTCCTCCATATCCGATGTCAAATTTAGTAGAGACGGACGATACATCTTATCCCGCGACTATTTGACTTTAAAGCTGTGGGATATTAATATGGAGAAGAAGCCCATTGCAACCGTCAACATACACGACCATCTTCGCAGCAAGTTATGCGATCTGTACGAAAATGATTGCATCTTTGATAAATTTGAATGTACATTCAGTGGGGATGGAAGGTATGCAGGAGCAGTCTTAGAAACGCAAACTATCAAGCATTCTGATCGACTCTTCTAGTCATTTGATGACGGGTTCGTACAGCAATAACCTGCATATCTACAACAAGGATACTTTAGCCGAAATCAACCTCCAGGCGGACAAGGGAGCATTTAAGGCAAAACGTCTTGGATCGGCGAAAAATAAGATGGTCTTGGGTGGCAATCGCAACGGTGGTATCAAGAACCGCCGAGACGATGTTGACGCTGTTGATTTTAACAAGAAGATTCTGCATGCATCCTGGCACCCTCGAGAGAACTCCATTGCGGTTGCAGCTACAAATAATCTTTTCATCTTCACGTAAGTCAGGAAGCATAAGTATAAGGCTTAACAAAGCATGGGTGCTAAGCAATAATTTGATGTTTTCATCCGCGCCTTGGATGGCAAACAGTGAGTGAGTATTTTGCAAATCTCTCGGAATTTACAGTACCATGTGACTCTAACGTACCACATAATCGGATAGACTGTAAATTCTGTCCTCCTTAAAATTTACCCCGGCTTCATATCATGTGTATTACCAGAGCAGCATGGTATGTGTTTAGAATGTTATCCAAAGCTGATTGACTGGTATTCCGTCTTGCCTGCAAGCACGAAATATGATGATATGAGCAGATCACCTCAATTCAAAATAAAAGAGCTTCTTTCTTTGTCTGCACAACAATTATTACTGCATTTCTCGACATCCAGTGCAACTGTTGCCGCAGCGATGCTGCCGCAGCAGCGAAATCTCCGCATAAGTGCCATATATAAACCAATACGACAATTTTTCAAGCACATTCCTTCACAGATATCAGGATGACAATTGTATCTGACAAGTTTGCTACGTGCATATGCGATCTCGATATCCAACTCGAGCCCGATGCCATTGAATATATAACGAGCGTACTTGGCGATTTGGATTTCAGCAAGGAGGCAGATCCACGCGCCGCCATACGCGAATCGACCTTGGACTTTCTCGAGGATGCTAACGTGGATCCACATAAGGTAGAAAGTTTGTACGATTCACTGCTTTCAATGGTGGAAACAAGCAAGAAGGAACCTGCAGAAGAAGAACCGATATCCAAAAAGGGAACAGTGCTACCCGAAATCTCGCAACGACCAGAAGTCGCAAGCGACGAATCCAAGAGGGAGCAAGAGAAGAATAAGAAGACATCAAGACAAAGGCGAGCCCGTGGAGAAGGTGCCACCGCAAGGAGAAGACGAAGAAGAAAAGGAGCTGCTGATGAAGGTGACAGCAACGAAGAAGATAACAGTGAAGACGACGGTGAACCGCCCATTATTGCGATATCGCAACAATCTCGTTTCCACACCGAAACTTTGGAAACAAGTAGCATCGAACTGGACCTGCCTGGTGTTAACATTTCGGTCGGACAGGTCGATTTGCTGGTCGATGCCCACTTGAAGTTCAAGGCTGGTGTGCGTTACGGTCTTGTCGGGCAGAACGGCGTTGGCAAGACGAGTAAGTTGTCAAATCGGTCGAAAACCTGCAGCAAGCAAAATCCTAATCGACATTTACTTTGTTGTAACAAACATGACAGTCTTGATGCGCTCCTTGGCTGATAACATCCTCGTGGGTCTGCCACAGAACTTGACCATCCTCCACGTTGCCCAGTTGCAAGTATTTGACGAAGAAATGACTGTGCTGAAAGAAGTCGTGTCAGCGGATCGAGAAACAATGCAAGTTGTCCGTGAAGCAGCTAGTAAGTTGCAATACAATTGATTATTGAAAAAGTCAAGAACCTAAAGTCGACGCCGTTCTATCCAGTGCTTCAAAATGTAATGCATACAACGTCAACGGAAGCTCTGCAACGCGTGGTGTACGAGCTTATGGTAAAGCGAAGTCAGGAAAAGTTGGATTTGGCTATCAAAATTGCCACCAAGCGATCAGGTGCTCGTGGCCGCGAGGCTCGAAGGGAACAAATTGCTTGCGAGGAGAGCCACGCAGCTTTGTTGGCTCAGAATCCTCTCACCTATGTGACGCCGAAGCTAGCTAACGAGACGATGAGTCAGGTATTTGAGAAGCTAGAGCTAATTGACACGGGCGAGCTTGAAGCACGTGCCCAAAAGATCCTGCGCGGTCTCGGGTTCAAGGAGAATCAAATGAATACGCCTGTGGCAAAGTTCTCTGGTGGATGGCGGATGAAGATTGCTCTTGCAAAGTCGTTGCTTTTACGCCCGGATATCTTGCTTTTAGATGAACCGAGTACGTAAGCTCAAGATTCTCCAACAATCTACCACTAGCGCACATTCTAATTGATATTTTTTCCATTGCACTGACAAGCGAACCATCTGGATCTGCCTGCTATTTTGTGGTTACAGGAATACCTTTTGAACGAAACCGAAGACCAAACGATCGTCATTGTTTCGCACGATCGCTCTTTCCTCAATGCTGTTACTGAGGAAACGATTATTTTTAAAGACAAGCAGCTCAAATACCATGCTGGAAATTTTGAAGATTGGGATCGTAATACTGAAGAGCAGCGAATTCGCAAACAAAATATGCTTGTAGTATGTATCCAATACATTTTCCAGGCCGAATGTACAGTTGGTCTGATCTCTATTTACATGTTACCAGGCGCAGGAACGACGCAAGAAGCATATTATGGCCAGCATCCAACACAACGTCCAGCAAGCCAAGGCGACAGGTGACGATAAGCGATTGGGTCTGGTTGCCTCGAGGAAAAAGGTGCATAGTTTATGGCGTGAGAACCATCCTACATGTATATGCCGCTTACACAAACACATTGCTGTTTCTGCTGCTGTCCGTCTAGAAACTTGAACGAATGGGCATGGAAAAGACAGAGGATGGCAAGTGGTGGAAGTCGAGTACTATGGGTCCTCGACAACAAATCACCATTGAGCAACGAGTCAAGACGGCTGCGATCAAGATCCCCGATCCACCACCGCTTCGCTACCACGGCCCTCTCTTTTCGCTCAAGAATGTCACTTTTCGATATCCTAACACCTCTTATGATATTGTCAGCAACTTCTCGCTGGATATCGAGATGGGATCACGGATTGCGTTTTTGGGCGGTAACGGTAGCGGTAAGACGACGATTTTGGAATTGATGACAGGCAGACTTGCTCCAACATCGGGTCAAGTCTATCGCCACAACCTGCTGCGCGTTGGATACTTTTCACAGCACGCTGTAGACGAGCTTGATTTAAGCAAAACGCCAGTGGAGGCCATGACGGAGCAGTTCGGTGTTGACGAGCATATCTGTCGTGCACACCTAGGCAGCGTTGGCATCGGAGGTCCTGTTGCTTTGCGCAAGATGAGCAAGTTGAGCGGTGGACAACGAAACCGGGTTGCCTTAGCATTCATTCTTTACAAGGCTCCTCACGTTCTTGTGCTCGACGAAATTACGAACCATCTTGATATGGGTACTGTGGATACCCTCGTCGAGGCGCTCACCGAGTTTTCAGGTGCATTGGTTCTAGTTAGCCACGACGTCTGGTTTATGAAACAGCTCTTGGAAATCCAGCCACAGGAAGACGACAACGACGATGGGGAAAACGACAATGCCGCAGGCCGGTTCTATGTAGTCAAGCCAGGCAAACCCGTCAAAGAATGGGAAAAAGGACTGGACGCTTACGTTGAATCTGTACTGAAAACAGTGCGAAAACGCAATGATATTCAGTAATATTAGGAAACAATTGGCCTTTTTCTTGCAAACAGGAACATTGCAGTGGAGGACAGCTGCTGCAGCATTGGGGAATAAAAATCACTACATTTTGCAAAGAACTGGGATCGCATTTTGTGGGGTGGTAGCAAATTCGGCTCCATATTGCTCCAAATGGTAACTGACTCTGAATTCATGCTCTCTTCTGAGCACTGGACGTCCCAGAACAAGATGAAGCCATTCTCAATGCTTTCGCGAAAGCCTTTGCTAGCTTTAGCGTTCGTGGCTGCCTTTGTGTTGCTTTACAATGTAGCCAGTCATCCGCGGGTGACAAAAACAATGCAGCCGCAGGCATACTATGACAACTACGATGCTCGAGTTTGCTTACCGCAACAATGGCTCAAATCTCATCCGCCGCGCGAAAAGGCTAAAGCTGCCTTTGTCATTCTTGTTCGCAACAGGTTTGGAAGCAGTTTATTGTATTATTTCAATAGTAGATATAATTATCTAATATATTTTGACAGGGAACAGGAGGATATCGCTGGAACGATTGTCAATCTAGAAGATAGATTCAACAAGAACTTTAGATACCCGTATGTCTTCCTCAACAACGAACCCTTCACTGAAGAATTCAAATCAGCAATGCATCGAGCAGCACCCGGAGCAATTATGCAATTCGGTCTCGTACCCGTAGAACACTGGAGCTACCCTGCATCTGTGAATCAGACCAGAGCTGCAGAGTGTCGCGAAGAAATGAGAGCCAAAAACGTCATGTTTGGGGACATGGAGAGCTATCACCACATGTGCCGCTATCAATCCGGTTTCTTTTTCCGTCATCCTTTGCTAGACAAGTAAGTCTACATTTCTCTCTCTCTCTGTCTCTGGACCGGATGGAACAGGACTGACGGTCTGTTTAAGTTATGATTGGTACTGGCGCGTAGAACCCGGCGTCCGATTCTTTTGCGACATCACATACGACCCGTTCTTGTATATGCAAAAGTACGGCAAAAAGTACGGATTCGTTGTGACCTTGCAAGAATTGAAGGAGACCATCCCGACACTGTGGCAAACTGTGCTGGACTATGCGAGATCCCGCCACATCAACTTGGATCGTGTTGGACGCCTATTCCCATACTTCAGAGATGAAAACACGGGAGATTACAACCTTTGTCACTTTTGGTCGAACTTTGAAATTGCCTCGCTCGATCTCTGGCGTAGCCCGAGCTACCGCGACTTTTTCGACTATTTGGATAAGACTGGAAATTTCTTTTACGAGCGCTGGGGTGATGCACCAGGTAATGCATTGGAAAAAAGAATAGAACGGAGAAGAGGGAAAGAGATGGAAAGAGAGAGAGAGAGAGAACGCGTATTTTAATGCGAACCATGTTTTTCTCTCTAGTGCACTCGCTTGCGGCTGGTTTATTCCTGGATACAGATGAGATCCACTACTTTGAAGATTTTGGCTATCAGCACGATTTGTATCGTCACTGCCCCTCCAAAGAAAGTAACCTTGGATGCCGCTGTGAATGTCCGCAAGGAAGTACAGAGAAAAGTATTGATCACGATCAGAACTGGGATACTTGTCTTCCGCGCTGGCGGGAGTGGGTAAAAAAATCTCGCCAGGCACGAAAGACATCTTGGAAAGTCTGGTCGTAAAAAAGAAGGTATATCGCTAGTTAATCCTTACACGCACACACGTATAATTACTCTACTATATCTCAAACATATTTGTTGCCGTCCTTGTTGTTGTTGTTGTCTTTTTTCGTTTTTTTCCTGTAATATCTCGTTCTGTAAATCTAAACGTTATCACTGTCCCTTCATCCTTTGTCTCTTCACAGCGTAGAGACCGTGCACGGCGGCGTAGTTGACAACAGCGCCCCATTGGCGGCGATAGCACTGTCTTTTGTTTCGGTCGTTGAATGCATCGGCGCACAGCCTTTTCCGATATGCATTTATCCAAGGTTCAATTAAAGCGCGTTGAAATTAAAACCCACAAAGCAAAGATACCCGCGCTCGCAGCAGCCAACCACGGACGTCTACGCGCGCAAGCGCGAGTCGTCGTGTAAATTAAAATAACAGCATATACACGCACACACAGATTGCGATAATATAATTTATCTGTAACATGTAGTAGAATATGCGCGTTGCATCATCCATGTCCATGGTGTCAATCTGTGTTCATCTCCGAGGAAAAAGCGTTGCAACTGACAGAACAAATGAAAGTAACTCCACGTTTTAAGATTCACATATGACCAGATGAATGCTCTAAGCTGTAGTATGTCAGTCGAGAACTTTGATGCTCAGCAAACAATGCGGCGGAGAGAGAAAAACGCCCTTTCCGAAAACGCGATGATGGGGGAGGGAGGACAAAAAGACAAAAGCGCGATTGTGTGTATGCGTGTGTGCGTGTATGCGGGGGAGAATGAGAGCGAACAAGCGACCAAGTCCGCCCTACTCCAAAGATGGTGTTCCGGGGTCGGTGAAGAAACAGCAAAAGTCCAGAGTCCATTCCCAATTTTTTTTGTTTTTATCCCGGTGACATTGATAAGCAATGCATCACGTTTATATGTAAAACAAAAAGGATTTCAAGAAGGTTCTCCTAAGTTGAGGAGGATGGAAAAGTCTCGGCGTACTACGTAGCAGAGCCATTTTGCGACAACATCTGATGATGATAACAGAACTATACGACGAGGAGCGGGATTGGGATAGTGGAACACAAAGAAAAGCGTTGGCGATGCAGGTCGTTGCCACCAAACCAAACATTAATAACAATTTACCTAAACTTGTGCTAATGTGTAATGGAGCCATGCATGTACCTCGTGATGCAAGGTCAGTTGAAAATTCTGCGTCCGCCAGATCAGCGGGCTCACAGTAGGAAGATCAGGCACACGCAGATGGGGACCCAACCAATCTTGACGGATTGCCGTTTTGTTTGTCAGCTCGTCGAGCAAGAAACTAATAAATACCCTACATCTCGACGCGCCATCCAGGCTTTTCCTCGTCACCTCTTCTACGGGTCTCATCTGACTTACCCTTTGTCTGCAAACAGCTGCTACTAGTTTCTGTACATTTTTCTTCTTCTCTTTACATCGCTTTCTATCTATTCATCTGTTGTCTTATCTCTCTGCTGTATACCACCACCAAAAACTCATCATTTGTTGTACTAATCATCATGGCTGTTTCCATTCAAGTTGTTAACCCTGCTCACCACGACGCTAACAAGAAATGCACCTCTGCTACCTGCTGTGCTCCTTCCAAGATCTGGAAAGCAATCCAAACCATCATCGCTACCGACGACAAGGCCGCTCTTGAAAAGCTGTTCCAGAACAAGAACCGTGCTGCTCACGTCAAGGATGTGATCCTCGCCTCGCGCCTTCCCAACGACGCGTCGCGCTATCCGCCTTCGCACAAGCATCGCATCTTGCAATTCAACAAGGACATCCGCTTTGAAGCTTCTGCCAAGTTTGGTAAATCTGTCACGGATCTCAATGCGCTTCAAGTCGCTCTGCTTCACAGCAAGGAGGACATGGCTATGCAGATTCTCATCTTTATGCGCCAGCACGCCGAGCCGGGAGAACTTCGCCTGTTTATCCATCATGTTTGGGGTGCTCGCAACACAAGTCTCCATCTTGCCGGTTTTCTCGGAATGCCTCGACTGGCTCGCACCCTGCTTGAGCTCGGCGCCGATCCGTCTGCCACCAACGCCCGCAACCTCACAGCCGCTGATTGCACCAAGGATGCGGAAACGCTTGCTATTTTGGCGACTCATGCTTCCAAGCCTACCGCTGCTGTTGCAATGAGCAACAGTACCAAGACCCGTCACCAGCTCGACTTTTTGAAGAAGGCTCCAATGGCTATTGAACCTGGCACCACGCTCTGTCCACCTTCCGACGATGCGGTGCCTCCACCTCTGGACGGCAACAACAGTGCTTCTGACACCGGTGAGGATAGCAGATACCCCGTGTAACCGCTTTTGTTATTGCATTCACTAACAACAGATATTGTTTAGACGATGCATCGGAGGATGGTACCCAACAAGTGCTACCCTGGGGTGCTCCTGCTCTCAGTGCCTACTACAGCGCTTCCGTTGACGGTCATCGCAAAGCTTTCAATCCTTTCAATCTGCCCTGGCTATCTGCCCATCCCGAGAGTCAAGACTGCATTGGTGCCGACAATGATGGCTGGGGACAACATCCTGCTAAGATCTCGCCTTACGTCCTTCAAGCCTCGGAGGAACTTGTCCCTCAAGAGACAATAACCGAATACAAAGAAGCTCAGGACAAGTCGGAAACCTCGATCACCGACCATTGCGTCCTTTCCCCTCCTACTGCTAAGCAACAGCATCAAGACTACCAGCACCTTGCTGTTGCTAAACAAGACTGCATGGATGCAGCCAAGACCGCTGCTCCTTTCAAACGCTGTGACGCTCAAGACCACGGCATTAAGAAGGCCTTTGATGTTGATTGCTTTGACTTGTTAAGGGTCAAGTGCGACAAGCATCGCTCTTCTTCGGCTTTGGAATGTCTTTTCGCCGCTTGCTGCAGCAATCACGGTACTGATTGTCTGGACTGGCTAAGTGATGGCGGCAAGTCCCCTTCGGCTCTGGACCAGCTCTTTGCTATCAACTGCTCCCAAGACTGGCTCTCCATGGTCGACGATTATGGCAAGTCCGCTTCGCTGTTGGGAAATCTCGTTGGTACCGACGATCAAGGCATTGATGACTGGCTAGACAACGTTGATGGCTGGTGCATCTTGGCATTGGAGCGTTGTTCTGGAAAATGGAAACATGATTCATTTAGAGATGACGCATCCTTGCTCCGCGACAAGCATGACTGGCTTGACAGCGGCGACCTGGAGCGCTTATTTACCGACTGGAGGGATCCTGCCAAGAGTGTCTGTTGGTATGACTGGTTGGACGACTTTGCGGACCGCAATAATTCGCCTGGCATCCTGGGATGTTTGTTCGACAATCCTCAAGGTATCAACAACTTCAAGGATACTGATTGCGAGTTTGGCTCTCCTCACGACCGTGATCCAGGTCGGCGTATCTTTGCATCCTCCATTTGGAAACATCACGCTCAAGACAAGGCCGAACCCAGTGACAATGGATGGTGCTCTCTCGATCCAAGTCTGCAAGGACATTCAAACATGCAAGATGGTAGCTCTGGTGATCCAGGCAAATGGAAACACTCTTCATCGTTGACAGACAGCCCTGGTGATACCTTCTCATGCTCCCATGACTCTCCTTGGAAGAATTCAAACCCATCCAGGTTTAGCAACAAGAACAATCAATGGAGAGATTACAGTGCATCCGAAAGTCGCGGCCTATCTCCGTGTGCTACTGCTGCTATAGCTGGGGTCCATCATCGTCAAGGTTATCAACCACCCGGGCATGTTTATCAACAAGAAGGCGATTCGCGGCTGCATCACCGAGGATTCCTGAAACAAGTCAAGCTGCCATGGGTATTATCATCATCGGATACCAATTCCGACAAGCATGGTTGGGGTAATCCACCACCGGTAAACAAGACTGCATGGAACCGCTCTGCATTGTACGACCACTGCGACGCAAGGCATGGATCTGCTGCTGTAACTGATACTATCGGTCTGGATCGCCACCTGTCAAGATCGCCTGACGATAACAAGACAAGGCTCTTGTTACTACATCAACTATGTGGTCACATACTGGAAACATGGTGGAAAACCCATCATCCGACGACTACGCTGGGAGATCCTTACACGAACGACTGGGTTTGGCATCATGATTGTCGTCACGGTAAGTCTTTTCTCAAAGAAAAAAAGAAGAACATATACTGATCCGTACTTTCCAGATGCTTTCAACGTAAAGAATCCAATTCAAGATGGTGGCAACGTATTCTCAGGAAGCACAAGCCAGGTGGCTGTCTTTTAGACAGGATTCCAAGCGCTCCACATTCAAGTTCCCGTATATACTCTTTAATGTCCTTTTCTTGATGGACATCCCCTGGCCGATTCCTTACTTTGCCTGACGTGTGCTACACCAAGCCCGCTCGTTCGACTCGACCCGACCCGAATATGGCACGAACGCAAGAGCAACACCACATCCTTCGCTCCAAGTTCGTCATCCAGCCAGTCCCTTTACAAGTTACCATGATCTTTCTTTACCTCTTTTGTGTGCGTGATATATCACCTCTCTTCATCAACCATTCCTCTCACATATCTCGAGATCTCGCTATATGTATGGTTTTTCTTCCCTTTTCTTTTCTACCCTTGTACGTTTTGATGGTCTGTAGAAATCTCCCTTTCTCACTCTTACTATCTCTGTATGTATGTTACTGTATATCTCTCTCTTTCTATCTTTCAGCCCTTCATGCCCAAAAATCTTATGTATGCCTAAACAACATCAACAATTGTTGAATGGATAAAGTCGATAACAACAACAATCTAAAAAAACTAAAAGTCGATAAACAAATCAACAACATTGTATAACATTTTCGTCTTTCTTCCTATTCTATACAGCACAACTTTTTCTTCCAACTATTATGCATTTAATACCAAGACCATTTATTGCATAACAAATAGAACTTTGATCTAGATAGATATTAGTGATGAGCTCACAACTTTCACTTACTCTTCCAATTGATGTTATTTAGTGTAGATCCTCTTAAAGAATCTTTAGCAATTTATTATTATCACGTGTAGGACAATGTATCTGAATAGTATAAATAGTAAGCTATAGAAAGAAATGGGTATAAACACGGCTCTGTTCATGCACATGCATCTCTTGAAGCTTGTAAAAGTTCAATTCATCCTTGATCCGCTGTACCATGGCTGAAGTCAAACGCGTGCAGGCCGCATCTGGATCACATCCACGATCGTATTCGTGCCTTGAGAATGTTTCTTTGATTGATACAAGCGGCGCAAACCGGACAACAGACGGGCGTCGATCTGACATAATAATATTCGGCTGCTGTTGGTGTTGGCGTTGTGCCTTGTTATCCAGAGAGAGACCTACACGATTTATTAGACTACATGTAGGAGATGGGGCGAACGATGCAAGCCCGACGTCGAGCTAAAAAAAAATACTTGCTTTCATGAACCTGCATGTCAGACTCCAAAGGAGAGACAGTGGCGTTGCTGCTGCTGCCGGTTGATGATTTGCGGTTTGTTGACTTATTGGGAGAAAACCGAGAAGACCACGACGAAGAGATGGATGACAAGGACGTTGACCGCTTCATACCTGCTGCTGCTGCTGTCGATGCAGGCTTTGGCTGGAATTTGCCCTTTATCTTTTCAGCCAAGGAAGAGCTCCTGCTAGGCACCACTTCCTGCATACTAAGGCGTCGAAAGGCGTTTTTTAACCGTGTGGAGGGCGAAGGCCGAGGCGTATTCGATGATGGTGGATCTAGAGGATGCGGAGGCAGCTCGAACTGCTGTGTCGAGGAAAAAGGCAAGGACGGTAGAGAAGAAGAGGACGCAGTGGCAGCAGCAGCAGCAGCCAGCAAGACTGACTCCGGTCTAGGGCTCGAAGGTGAAGGAAGAGTCATGGAGGAGGAGGAGGAGGAACAAAACAAAGTGGGAAGCAAGGAGGAGGAAGTCTGATAATCCAGCAGCGGCAATGCAGCTTCCCATGCATCTTCAGTGGCAGCAGCATTGGTCGACTCTCGAATACTATCGATATCCGCCAACTGTGGCGTGTACGTCTTGGATTTGCGAGGAGAATGTCGCGGCGGCGCGGACACCTGTTGTTTTAGGCGGTACATGGTTGCAAGCGACGACGACTTCTCGCTCAGTATCTTGCTGTTGCTGCTGCATCGAGGTTCTGCGAAGTTGGGGGAAATAGCCTCGTCCACATTAGATATTATCACGGTGTTGCTGCTGTTGCTATTACGCCGCGCCGCCCATACTTTGTTGTTGCGTTGATGAGTCTTATGCATCGACGACCTGGACATGGAAAACAGCAGCTGGTTTTCCCTATCCAGCAAGAAACGCGCGCGCGCCTACGTTAAGCCAGAATCCTTGCGTTTACTTTCCCCACAAATTCCGATGCCATACCGATTATATGAAAAGACTGGCAGGAGGCTACGTTAACCTTGTTTGAGTACACAAATGAAAAAAAAAGAAATGGAAAATAAGAAGAGAACGTTGTTCAAAAGAAGGGAGATATCAATAGAAAAGGAACAAGAAAATAGAGACACATAAATAACCCCTTTCTTAATGCTTTTAATCTCAATATGGCCATTCACAGCTGTCAATGAGAATAGATACGATTGCCTCCAGGCCGATCCGGTCAGTCTCATCAAATCCTTCCGTCTCTTCGCAGTCAATGTCCAGCACACCAATGACTTTCTATTGCAACTCGTAAGATAATTGGTACCAAACCTATCGTTAAATAATAGAACTTACATCGTTGTATATCATGGGCACGACTATTTCAGATTTGGAAGCAGAGTCGCACGCAATGTGTCCGGGAAACTGGTGCACATCCTTGATGACTTGGGTCTGGCGGGTCGCAGCGCCGGTACCGCATACACCTTTTCCAAATGCAATTTCTGTGCATGCCACCTATCAAAAGTATCGGATTCAATGATGATGGGCATTTTATTTTCATTTCATTTACCAACGCCCCTGCTCTTTTTGTTGCACACTCCTTGCTTTCTTTATACATATATAATCCCTTATTTCCCCCCTCTGTTCTGTTTGCTTTACCTTGCCCTGGAAGGGGCCCAAGATGAGTTTGTTGGCATCTTGAGGATTGACAATGTAAAAGCCCACCCAGTTGATCGGTTTCTTTTGGAAATGTTCGAGCAATCGTAAACCGTGGTATATGACTGCAGATGCATTGGCGAGATTCGTGACCTTCATTTCCATCGTTTATCAGCCATTCTTTCTTTTTGTCCGGCTTATCAGGCTAAACTGTACCCAGTATCTTTGTCCTTCTACGATCGCCTTGATTTCATCTTTGAGATCGGGGTAGAATGCCTCCTTTGTCATTGAAGAATCGGTGTTGAGTTGGAGTTCGCGCATAGCTATCGATCGAGGATAAGGAAATACAAAGTCTAATCGGCACGCGTTGCGTTGATTAGAAATGAAGACAGCTGTCAAATTCAACAATTTCCCGACATGTCCAAATTCTTTCAAGACGTATTGCAACGCCCAGTACACATGGACAGCAACGATGCTTCTTTCTTTTGCAGGCTATATTTACATTAGATGCATGTGCTATGACAAAATATCTTTGTCTCTATCTGGATCCCGCATTGACTGTTCCAGCCTGGAGATATCCGACAAAGAAGGTATCCTAAGCCGAAAGTCGGTGTGATGCATGAGCAATGGTTTTGACAAGGTTGAAGATGTAGTAGTAGTAGTGATAGAAGAATTCTTGGTGGGGGTATTAGTTGTAGAGTGGATAATAGTAGTAGAAACCTCGCCGCCGATTGGTATCGGTCGCAACAGTTGCGGCTGTTCCAAGATCTTGCCAACATATTGGGAGTAACGTATAACGTATTCAGCTTGGCGCATCGTCTCGATGGCTTTTGGACTGCGTCGTATCCGCACGTATCTAATAGCCCGCTCAGCAGACAAACAATATAGATTCTTTAGTAGCCAACAACACGCAAACAATCCAGCTCTTCCAACACCTATTATTATTATGCGAAAGGAATAAGCATTGTCAATCGAGAATGTAATTATCGATCGTCGTCATATTTACCGCCTCTGCAGTGCGTAAGCACGTTTTCGCCTCTATGGATTTTGGCATTGACGGCATCGATCGCAGCATCGATCTCCTCCAGCGTATCTGGACAACTGCCTTCTATCATTGGCACTCGAATGACGTCCATGCCAGCCTGCGCAGCTGCCTCGGAGTATTTTGGCCACGATGCACCGAGATAGTCCAGCTCTGCATCGTTCAGGCAACTGCAAGGAAGAGGCGACTTTAATCATCCTGTGCGATATCCATATGTATAAAAAGCCAGTGTTTACCAAACGACAGTTGTGATACCAAACGATTGCATCCGTGAGAAGTCCATATCCAGCTCGCGATCGATGGCTGCTCTCCCTCGACTAGGGCCCGTCAGGCGCACTTTCTTGCCAGGACAAGAGCTTAGAGCCAGATTCCCGTGCACAACGGAACAATTCGCTGCTACTGCTTTTTGCGCTTCCGCCAAATGGGGCGCTAAGCGGTGCTCAAGAACAGGATCTGTCAAGTCGTATAAATCGATCTCGTCCGGCAGCTCGCAGTAGGATAATAAAGGCAAGTACTCTGATGGCAAGATCCAGCTGATGCTTTTTTTTTCAATTTAGCCGTCAATGAAAACTTTCATTGCCCATCAATAGATCAGACATACTTGATGGGGTGGCTAATGGACGTCTTTGGTGCCATACGGGGCAGTGAGGCAATGTTGGCGGTCGTCAAGGAGGAGTGTACTGTTAGATTGCCGGACGAATTTGATGAAGGAGGAGGAGTGATGCTGCTGGCGTTGGCGCTACTATTTTCTTCCATTATTGCAACTGATAAATATGCAGAAGACATTGGTAGCACAAGAACGATGTTTGTTGCGGAGACGAAGTGGAACTGAATCCCAGAAACCCTCTCGATTGCGATTGGGAACAACGAAACGTGTTATCACGTTGCCATCGGTTTCCACATTCAGAGAAGAGATATCAAAAGTTACAAGAGTAGATAGGTGACTTCCACCCTGCTTTTATACACACAAAGGAGGCACGCATCGAGAATAAAAACTTATTTACAAAGATTTCTTGGGGGGAGGGGTTAAAGCACGGAGAAAAAGGGAAAAGAAAAGAAGAAATAACTAAAGAAAAAGTGGCACGCACTGTACAAGTAGGATGGGGTATCATTTCACGCTGTCGTTTCCGAAAGCTTGCTGCTGTCAGGTCCGTTAATTGATGGCTCCTTGTTTTCGTTCGGCTTTTGTTGGCGTTCACCAGCAGAATCGTTCGCTACGGATTGCCCGGCAGCCCGCCGAGAGAGATATTCTTGCAGAGAAAGCTTCACTTTGGTAGGTTTGGACTGCTCTGCATCGCTTGCACTTGCAGCCGGCTGTTTGCTGTTAGCTGCTGCTTCTTGCTGTGTAGTCGCTTCCTCTGGTTTTTCGGTTTTCTCCTCAGAGTCCTTTGTGTTGCTATCCTCGTCGACTTGCATGTCTGCCGGCTCTTTGGGTGCGGATTCTGCCTTTGCAGAAGGTCCTTGATAGCTTAGATCATCAAGAGGAATAGTTGAGGCAGAACTTGCATCGCTCATTTCTCCTTCGTCAATATCCTCTGTATTTGGTAGCTGAGACGGCGCTTCCATCTGTATCGATGGTCCTGAAGGTCCATTTGCGGAAGGCTGTTGTGAGGCAGAAGTAGCAGGAGGAGCGATAATTACAGTTTCAGATTTCTCGACCTTGATCGATGTTGAATCCGAGGAGTCAACATCGAGCTTGCCAGTTTGATCAACCTGCTCTTCCTTCTTGACTGCATCGACCTGTATGCTCGGTTCAGGTTTACTTTCACGCTCCACTTCGACGTTTTCAATATCCTCCTTCTTTTCCGATGGTAGTCGAGTCGAAGAAGAGTCTTCGTCTGATAACAATGCAGTTAGTTTTTGTACGCTCTTCAAACTTTTCCTTGTCAACTTACTCGGCGACGAAGATTCGTTTGCTGTATCCACATTTTCGACCTGCTTTAAATACGCTCTCATCCAATTCTTTTTGCATGGAAGTTTTGCCGGTTCCTTTGTCGAAAGGGCCTTTACATCTTTCAATGATGATCCATTCGAGTCTTGTCCAGTAACCGCAGCGGTAGTCTCCATATTCTCCTGTCCTACATCAATATCGTCGCCATCGATATCCAGATCTTCCTCGTTGTCTCCATCGTTCAAAGCGGCAGGTGCAGATATCACTGGGCTGCCAACTACAGGCGAAGTCGATATTATGTCGATGTCCACATTTTCGTCTGCAGAATCTGCGGGTCCATTGGCGCTCAGATCCTTGACAGCAGATACAATACTTTGCCGCGATGCTGGAGCAAGCGTATCTAATAAAGTTAAAATTTTTAGCATTGTATTAAAAGGAATCTGCATGACATCTAGTTCGCGTACCTTTAGTTTGGAATACTTTGGCATCTATGGATTGCCGTTTGCTCTGCTTCTCCTCGCTACCATCAGATTGATCGTTGTCTGACGTGCCAAGTTCTGCTTTCCACCAATTCCGTTTCGCTGGAGTCTTTGGAACAGAGTATGTAGTCCGGCCAAGACCACCTTCACTTTCTTGTTCCTTGTCAAGGTAATAGATAAAGCATGCTTTGCTGTCTTTGCAAGCACAGTCACCGAATTCTTCGTGCAAGCATTCCAACATATCTCCTGTTGCCAGACGTTTGCTGCGCTCGTCTTCCTCATCAACGACGTGGTGGCCTTCCGTTGGACGTCCCAGATTATGCCATTCGAGGTTTTTCATCCAGCTGATATGCCCTCTTTGCCAGCCCCATCCAATCGTAATTTCCTGACCTTTTTGGATATCGCTCTTTGTAAACAAGCCAAGATGGACAGTATGGTCTTTAGCAGCATTTGGTACGAGGATTCCCCGCAGCTCTGCGTTTGGATGGCATGACCGTCTCACAAAACGAGCATCGTTCCCTCGAGAACGCGCATCAACGCAAAGATCAATCGTTGGATAGAAAAAGACATGTGATCGGGGTGTTCCAAGCATTACGAAATCGTTCCGAGGGTCAAACTTGTATTCAGATTTGAGGATTATATCGCCAGTAATTTCTGTTAAAAATTGGTTGGCCGGTATGAAAGTATCCGCAAACACTCCTTTGCGCACACTTTTGTTGTCGGATTTGCTGTATGCCCCTTGCTGTAACTCTGAAGGCAACTGTCGAGTAGAAATATCCGGATTGGGCGAAGGTATGCCGTCGTTCATTGCTACAAGGAAAGGGATCTCCATTCCAGATTTTGATCCGTTCACGTCTTTCCGCCTGTTCATGATCATTTTCCATCGCTCGATAGTGTCTTCAAATACTTTGTAAGCATACTCGCTGCGAACATAGGTAGATTCTGTGTGCTGGTATTCGCCAGAAGATTGCTTTCGTTTCCTGCCCGGCCTTGACGCATTCCTCCGCCGCAACAATGAGCTGTCAGCTGCCTGAATGTCTTGCATTGATCGTTTAGGCATGGAAATTCGCTTTGACAACTTCGGTTTCCGTGAAGGAGGACGTCCAACTGTATTTTTACGGTACTGTTGAGTAGGCCGTCCAGGCGCTGGTGACTTTGGGTCGTCGTCTAATTCCATGTCTTCGTCCCCAACGTCAGCAAAGTTGGCTTTGTCGGTGTCGATACCCTTGGTAGATTCTGATCGTGCTCTTTGTTTTCCTTTGCTAATCATTCCAAGGCTGTTGATTTCCATGCCTCGCATAAAACCTGCAACGTGCGCTCGAAAGTCTCCGGAGGCAGCTAATTTCTTTAGCTTGTTCTCGCATTGATCGCACAAGTAGTGATCGGGTATATTGTGCTGACTAATCTTGACACAGTATGCATGTTGCCAGACAAGGCATCGTTCGCACTGAATGGTGAAGCCGTCGTCTTCTGAGGAATCGCAGACACAGCGGATGAGTCCAGTGTCGACAGGCTCTTCTTCAAAGTCAATTTCATCTATGCTGTTGTAGGAGGCAGTGCTAGGTTGCGGCGAAACTGCTTTGGACATTTCTGAAGCTTTGACGAGTATGATTTGGATAATCACCCAAGCTGATTCTTAGCCTTTGCTCGTTTTCTTGTATGTCGTCGAAAAGGGATGCGGATTGATCGAATTTGAGTCAAAAAAGAAAATTTGATTCAGCGCTGGGTTGCCTCACTGGGGGTTCACACCTCCACCTTGCTTGCAGAAACAAATGCCCTTTCCGAGCATGCACGCACAGGAGGCTGCCCAAACTCTAAATAATCTATATTCGACTCACAGCAATCGCATTTCTGTTATTAGACTGTAATTACTATCGAAGCAACACTCGAGTCAAAAAGCTTATAAATCAAGACTCACGGAATCCCAAGCAGCGGCCCTCTCACCTTTCACATGCTTTGTAGACTCTTAGAAAGATGATCCAAATTGAAAAGAAAAGAAAGATAACAACCTCGAAATATAGCATATAGACACTAAAAATCAATATTTTTGAGTGTAAATTGGCCTTTATTACAATCGGCAGAGCATATGAATCTGTACGATGCTTTTAGCGGTTGGCTGTAAAAATTAACGTCAGTAGGCTGTATAGTGCAATATTTAGCTCTGCACTTACACTTGGCGACACGCTCCAATTCGTCCTTCTTCTTGATGGCATAGGAGTTGGAAGAGCCTTTGGCAGCGTTGATCAATTCGTCAGCAAGGCACTCGGAGATGGTCTTGACGTTGCGGAAAGCAGCCTCACGGGTCTATACAACCGGTTAGCTATCTATATACCTCGATTGCAATTTTTTGGGTACGTACGCCAGTGGTCAAGAGAGCAATAGCCTGGTTGACGCGACGGAGGGGAGAGACATCAACGGCCTGACGACGGACGGTACCAGCAGAGCCGATACGGGTGGAGTCTTCGCGGGGACCAGTGTTGATAATGGCATCAACGAGGACCTGGATGGGATTCTGGTCGGTCAAGAGGTGGATAATTTCGAAAGCGTGCTGGACGATACGGGCAGCCATCAACTTCTTGCCGTTGTTGCGGCCGTGCATCATGAGCGAGTTGGTCAAACGCTCGACGATAGGGCACTGTAGCATTCCTTTTGTTACTACATTTACTCTTAATACGAATCTTCTTCCACCCCAAAACGCACCTGAGCCTTGCGGAAACGCTTAACAGCGAAGCGGCCAGCAGTGTGGGGAAGGTAGGTGTGCTGACGGATTTGAATGTAATCCTGGAGGGAAATGTCCTTAACTTCGACATCCTCGTAAGACCACTTGTTGAAGAGCTTAGGAGAGCCGTCAGAGCTAGCCAGCACGTCAGCAGGCAGATTCAGAGCAACCATGTTGGCCTACATCCAAATTCGTTAAAAACTGCTCGTTGCCAGGATACTATCCGTTCATCCATCCAACTTTTAAATCGACCCCGGTACTCGAACAAACTTCGTATGCTCAAACAGTAGCACTCGTCGATGGACGTATTGGATGGATGAACCTCTAGTATATAATCGGATGCGTACCTTCGAATAAAGAGGAGGAGGCCATGTTGCAGCCAGCATTCGCTATAGTAACCGCCGGGAGCTCGTCTGAGTACGAAATTCAACCTGCCTTCACAGGTCGTACCCACTCGAAAGTCTTCAAAATGCGCTTCATGGAAAAAATATGTATTTTATTTTCTTTAGAATCGCTTCATGGCATTGTTCTTATCGTAAATGCGATATGCAACAAAAAGTACTCCAACGAGTGCACCAGCCGCCAGCAACTTGAATAAGAAGGAGAAGAAACCTCCAGAGCTCTTGGATTTTGTTTGCTGCTTCATCTATATGGCAAAATGCTCATTAGGCTCTGATTGCTTGCTTCTTTAATCAGTAGGTTCTTTTACCGGTGCTGCCTCTTTGGGCTTTGGAATCAAAGTCTTTGTCGTGACGCTGATGACATCGTGGTTATCTGGAAGCCAGGTCAGGTGAGAATTACCAAAATAATACCTTACAGTCATCTTACCAGTAACTTCACCGGTATGTGCTGTGAAACCGAGGTAAATTTGATCAGGCAATTCCACATTGTGAACCTAGTCGTGCCAGCAGTGTTAAATATGGATTCCTAGTAAAATTTGCACGATGCTATTCACTTACCTTGAAGCACTGATCCCATTCATCTTCTTCGCGCCAGATAACATCCAGCTGCAAATAGTTGCTCTTGTAGTAAGTCAACTTGGCACGTGTGGGGAAAGTCTTGGATCGGAAATTGGCCTATCCAAAGGAACTGTAAGTGTCCGTCGGAAACACACAACCATATGTATTGACTAACTTCGCATCCAGCAAGTTCGGTGGTGCTACCATCCTTATCATTGTCATAAGATCGATGTCCATCGCCAAGCATACTGGAAATGTACGGGAAAGTGTGTTGCTACATGCTAATTTAGGATTTGATTTTCACAAGGACGGGGAGTAGGATTTTTCTTACGCGAGCTCTCTCATTGTCGTAAGTATCGAAGAATACACCGAGGCCTTCAAATCGATCCACTGAGCCGAAAACGGGGCCAATTGTCGCTCGTTGCTTCGTTAACCAGACTACAAAGCACGAGTTAGCATGGAGTCCGCTAATAACCAAATAACGCTCGTGTGTACTTACGTGCCATTCCATCGCCAAAGAGATGTCCTGATTGACCCGAGACTTTGAATTCAAACTCGATTTCAAAGTTGGAAGCGGTTAAAGGCTGGTGATGTTCGCGTCAGTTTTCATCAATACACGCGCGTGTGATCGCATCTATCGGAATCATTACCAAACGAGACCACAAATAACCTTGTTGAGACTGTCTGTTGTTAGTCAGACGGATATGACGGTTGGTATTGATAATAGTGCTTCCTCCAAAGTCAAACCAGCGGTTTTGAAGCTCGTCGTCTTTTGTTCGGTTACTCTCTTCGTCGGCGTTCAGGTACAACAAGCATTTGAACCTACCAATATAGGGCATCGAGATGGAGTGTGTTCGTAGCGGCACAGTGGCTATAGCCACCACCGTCGAGGCGACGGACAGCAGTGCCAAAACAGCTGCAAGCAATAGACGCATACTGGTTAAACCCACTTCTCCTCTTCGGCCCGGCAAGTGCCTTCTATTCATTGCTGACTTTAAAGACTTGCTGCCATTGCGCACAGTCGTTCGGACACGTCACTTGGAAGCGTACTTGGATGGAAGTCTCGCGCACCAACTTGTTGCTCAACGTCCTCCTGCAGCTTCAGCATTTCGCAAGCTGTGATATGAGCCCGTTTGCAGCCGAGAGAAATGTATGTCTATTTAATAACTCTCTCGAAAATCAGAAAACAAGTTTACGGCTGTCTGTTGTAGGCATAGCAGTATGTTCTAGAGACCCCTAACTGTGAGCTTTCTCGCGGATAAACGTATTTTTAATCGTACGAGCAGTCTAGTGTACCATTCATTGCTAACAAAATGGTCTTAGCCTGCTGCCCACTGTTTAGGTCTGGCTAAACGGATTGTACGCTCTCATACAAGGCATCATCTGCCGAGATTTTTATTGGGATATCTTATCAACGGGCACTTCTTTCCATAAGTCGTCCTACAAGCTCCTGCTGGATCTTGGCTTGCTGCCGAGATTCCTCCAAAGAACCCAGACTTCTCAAGTCGTTTACAATGTCTTTGGTCTTTCCAAAGTAGACTTCCTGCAACGAGTTTCGCATCTTCAACTCCATATCTTCCACCATACGACCAATGTTTGCAATATGTGCCGATGGGTCATCCACAGGGAAGTCTTGCTCGGCCTAGATAATTCAGACCAGGGTTCCAGTTGACTGATACCACAAAGGCAGTCAGGGCGGGCTTACCTGACGAGTCATGCTTCCGCTTAGATTCACGTTGCCGAGTTCTTGGCCATTAGTGATCATGTACAACATAATGGTAGATGTGAGTCTGTAGTGTGCGTTGCGACCGCGTTCCTGGACCTCAAAGACGTGGATGGAATCCCAAGCTCCCTTCATGCGTCGCACGCCGTCGCCAACTATTCGGCGCGAAATGTCACTTACTAGTAATCATATCCAGAAAGACAACCATCTTACCTTTTTTTATGAGGACAACAACAGCAAATTTGTCATCGATATCAAACGTATACACGGATGAGACTCCACCCTCGTAGTACATTTCTCTGTAGGTATCGAAAGCATCGTTGGCTGCTACTTCTAGTTTACGCAACGTTGGTGAAGGGACAGCGCCGTCGGGCAGCTCAGGATCATATTCGTTGCTCCACGGTGACCTGGCAGCAAGCAAAAATTGCGATTATTATCTCAAGGTCGCGCGGACGTGACGGGTCATTCAAAGAAACCTTGTTCTAACCTGTACGAATCTCCATCGCGGTTATAGTCACATATTAAGTAATCTTTCCCGGTCTTTGCACAGCGTCGTACTTTAAGAGGCTGGTCGATAGCGGATAAGAGTTCATCGGCAAGGTCGGGATTGACTAGGTCCAAGAGCTTGTTCAGATTGTCCTCGACATTTTGAGGAGGCAATCTACGCATAAGATCCAAAGCACAATCATATTCTTCCGCCTAGTGCCCTTGAAATGTTACCGACCATGTTGCGCACAGAATCGTCAAGAATTTCACACGTCCATCTCGGACTTACCATCTCGTTTTAGCTGTTAATAGAATAAAAAATGGCAGTCAATTTGGCGGTTTCTTCCTGCACTTTGCCTCCCGATCAGAAATTATGGACACGACGCTTCCACCAAAGTGCACAAACTACAAAGGTCGGTATTCTATCTGGTTAGTAATTTGGACCGAGCTACCACATTGATAAGTTCCATTTTTACGAGCATACAGTGTTAAAATTCTGACAGACGTCCATTAAGTACGTAGTTGAGAATCCTTGGCAGTCCTAACAACATCAGCTAATGGTGCGACAGCTTCAGAAGTCTGAGGGACTTAAAACTCTCGAAGAGCACAGTTTATGACTTTCAAGGATGCAATAAAACCCGACGCTGAAAGGAGCTTGGTTCCAATCCGTGGACAGGAGCAGCGAGGCCAGAAGGTCCAAGAGCACCTTATCAACTACTGGATCCATGAACGTTAGAAATATACTGACATCGGACAACAATTATTACATTCAGCAGAGGTGCAGTAATTTGGGCCCAAACGCAAAAGATATTTTGCCCACCAAATGGCTTGTTTCCTGAGCGCTAATCGTTAGTGGAAATCCAATATGAAACACGTGCTTATTGAGGGACACTTCGAGTCCTGTATACCGTGATGTGTCTATGAAGACTTCGTCCTCGCTCCCGTTTGAGTGTGAACCCATCACATTCTAGCAAGCCGGCGACGCGAGAAGGATCCAGGGCCTGGTACACGGCCTTGAACGCACTACAGACATCTTAATGCTCCTGCACTGTTTTGACCCATGTCTTGTAGACTTGCGCTTGCTTCGAAGGAAGTATCTGCCGTACTTCTGGCAACGGAGCAAATTGGGGACTCACAGTCATGACATTATTTTCGTACTGTATCTTCTCAAAGCATTCTTTCGCAGCTTTTTAAGCGCACTGTTCGTTGAGATATACCTCTCTAGGTGGGGGCCGACGTTCATTGGCTAGTAGGTAAAGAGTGATTAGAGTCCAGTTTATGGGAAGTTCACCATTGCTGAACTTACCCAGCAGTCGACGAACTCCAGAAGTTCTGTGCCCAAAAAAGCACGAGGATCCTGCAAACGACAAACGAGTGCAATCCGAACGCAGATATCTTTTTTTTTTTCTTTTTTTTTTTTTTTTGTTCTTTCGTGACGCGATTGCTGTTCAGCTCCTCTGCGGAAAGAAAATCATATCAGGCTCTTTAAATGTTCCATGCAAGTTGAAATCGACTTAATGCCTTGGCTGCCGAACTGCTCCTTCAAGTTCCATGACATGATTGTTGTGGTACAGGAGCGCACCAGAAATCGAAATTCTGCAGAACCCAGGGCCTTGAGCTGGTTGAGCAGCTTCTGGAGCTCCAGAAGACTTGTTTTGAAAAAGCTATAAAAGAGGTCGAATTTTTTACGTTGGGACAGCATTCTACATCTTCTTTCATCGACTTAATCCATCCTTACATTCTTTTATTTGCTCATTTCTCATTACACTCCTTCAAGATGATGTTTTTCAAGATCCTTTCCCTTGCTGCTATCGCTGGCGTTAGCTTGGCTGCACCTGCATCTTCTTCTTCTTCTTCTTCTACCTCTTCTTCCATCACATCTTCTTCCTCGTCCTCTTCTTCCTCGTCTTCTTCATTGGCTGGTCCTTCCCACTCTTCCTCTGGCAACTCGACTTCCAGCGGCGGCAACGGCGGTGGCGGCGTTACCGTTACAATCAAGAACAGCTGCGGCTCTGGTCTCAAGGTGTACAAGCTTACCAACGGTGGCGGTAAACAAGAATCTACCGACGTCGGCGCCGGTTCCTCGCATGATTTCCAAGTTGACTCCAACTGGTCTGACCGTTTCTGGGGCTGCAAGGACGGTAGCGACTGTGGCAACAATGGTTTCGCTGTGTCTCTAGCCGAATTCTTGTTCAAGGGCTACGGCGGTCATGACTTTTACGATATCTCGTTCGTCGATGGATTCAACTTGCCTCTCGATATCTCGCCTGAAGGCGGTGAAGGTGACTGTGGACATCCTGCCTGCCCTTCGCTTCCCTCGTGCCCCAAGGAACTTCAGACCGACGGAGGTGCTTGCAAGAATGCCTGTGCTGCTTTCAACAATGACGAATACTGCTGCCGTGGCGAATACAACTCTCCTGAAAAGTGCAAGGCTAATGAGTACGCTGACAAGTTCAAGTCTGGCTGCAAGGATGCTTACAGCTATGCTTACTATGACAAGACAAGCACTTTTGGATGCAAGGCTCACAAATACACTGTTACTTTCTGTCCCAACGGCGGCGGTAGCGGTGGTGGCAACCACTAAAAGCCATCGTATTCAAACACTGAATTGTCAGCAGATCCGACAGGCTGCAATGTACATATACCATTAGCTTAATCTTCAGAACATCAAAATAAACGACTATCAATGACATTTCAATTATATCCTCGTCTTGAACAGACCAGAGCTGCCTATGCAGTTGATGTAGAGGGTTTTACAGCACAAAGTGCCAGCAACGGGCGTTGATGATGCAAACTCGACTGTGAGTTTGAACAAAGCGCGAGAATCGTGACCTAATATCGATGACCTCCCAACTTCTGAAGAAACAAATGAATAAGGACAAAAGGTGCTGCTACGAATCCGATGGAATTATACGCGCCAAGAACAGTTGTTGGAGGCCTCCCGGCAAAAATCTGCACTTGCCACATAAACCTCGAAGTGAACCCGTGAACATGGCGACAAACGTTATATTGATATCCGGTTTTCGTCAATCGAGCTCTTTCGTCACGCGTTCTCAGTTTTTTGACGAGTTCGACCACCTTGTGAAGGATCAGAAAACGGACGGGACGATATCCAGTCGAGCGCCCATCAAACGGCACATCGATCAAAGACCGGGTTTGACCATGAAAAGGCTACGTCCGGCCTTTTATCGATGTTGAAAATTAGCTTCAGAGTTCAGGTATGCATCATTCAAAACATTTTCGCAATTGAAGCTATAGTTTTTACAAGTACCCGGTCACCTAGTGGAACATTGGGTTCGCTGCATTGCAATAACTGCTCCAAAGCAAGAAGGAATACGAAGCCGAACGAATCTTGAATTCTCGAAGAGTTTCATCGTAAGATGCTCATGATGCAGAACTATCTCGAACCTACACCGATATGCACTCAGAAACTACAACAAGAGCATCTCAAAAGCTAAAGAAAATATTGATATTAACAAGCAATCAGCACTCTAGAGATGAAGCAGAAGCGTCGATCGTTCGGTTGACATAATAAAAGCACTCGGAAGGAATGTGGGAGTATCTTCCAACAGTGTCACCGTTATTTCCTGAACAAAATTAAATACAAAGTAGCCAAGTTTTTGTTATGCTACGATTCGTCACTTTTTCTTCGTTCAAGTGTATGCAACAGATCATTCTTTGTACTTTACACCTTGTAATCACTTAGTCAACCTACTCAAATCCGGCGTCCACATATTGTTGCGCCCGGGAGATTGCAAAGTACTTTTGAGGAAACGAATACAAGTGTGCTTTGTCACTTTTTTTCTGGTATGATTAAAGACTGGCTAGGTGCGTGTGTGCAAAGTATTATAGTAACAATACAAAATTGGATGAATTAACGTCTCTTCTTCTTGTTGCCCTTCTTTTTGCCTTGGGATGTTGGAGGCGTCGGGGATGGTTTTGAAGCAGGTGTAGAGCCCGCGGTGCTTACGACCTCTGGTATCTGAGGACCTGTTGCAGAAGGCGTATTTCCACTATTAACGATCTCCATTGCTTGCGCCGTGGAAGCCTCAGATTCTGTAGAGTCCAAATGTTCAGGATACGTTGTCGTCCAAATAGTCAACAGTGGTTAGATACCTACCATCTATGTCCACATTTTGCATTTTACGCATAAGTCTCGAGTTCAAGTTTGCAAACTTTTTTAAATCGGCCGCCTCTTTGGTTTTATACTTGATGATCTAGGTATTGCTTGGTCAGATCAAAAAAAACTTGGCAGAAACCTTGAGCGATCGCCTCACCGATTGATCGTTGGTTACTTTCAGGACGAGCTCCCCATCTACGTGACGGAAACCAGACACGTAACGTGTCTTTGGTAAATCAGTACATTGTTGTTGAAATGCTTTCAACCCCACTTTACGGTTTCTGGTGATTCTGCATATAGCTCCTCTGCTGCTTTTTGGAATTCGTCCCAGGTTTTAAGGTACATTGCTGTTCAGAGTGCGGTGCCACTCGCAGGAGAAGCTTTCGATTTCTCGCCATTCAGTCTCAGCAGCACTCGGTATCTCCTCATCAGCATTGTCTTTATTCGATATCTTTTGCCACTCACAGTGTAAGGTTGATCATCATTCTTGAACCCTTGCTCTTTGGGATTTTGCAGCTATAGATTAAAGTATGGTCGAGAAACATAGAAAGAAAAAGGCAGCTGGATCAATAGTCGTAAAATGACAAGTGATTGCCCAAGTCGCTGCAAGCTTCCGTAAGCAGCAGATAGGAGAATAATATATGTATCATGTGCATTTTGAATTCCGGCAAAATAAGTATCATACGTGAGCTCAAGAATACCATCAACCGATTCTGCCCGGTGAATCATTGATCGTTTCCATATTTGAAAAACGGCAAGCCTAAAAAGAGAACTTTCCCTCCGGTCAGGGGTTGAAGTTGCACAGCGACAGGTTAACCGTGCGCAGGAATGTCCAAAGGTACGATGGTGACGGCTAAGTTTTGCTTGCGTTAAACAAGGCCTTACCCCTACTGCTAGGTTTAGATATTCGTATAGTGTGCGTTGTAAGTTAGAAAGCACCGTGCAATTCCAGATCTCAATTAGAATTTAAGCTGACTCCGTACAAAGATGGTGGGTCTGCCTGCTCGAGGCAAGACATACATTGCACAGAAAGGCAAGGAACAGGAGAAAAATCGTAAATCATATGCTTTAGAATAACAAGTGTGATGTAGTACGCCGATATTTGAGATGGCTCGGCATAAAGACGGAGGTATTCAGTGTAGGAAACTACAGACGACAGCTGGCAGGATCGAATCAGCCGCACTCCTTCTTCGATCCCCGCAACGAGGAAGGCATGAAGCGTCGACGCGAAGCATCAGAGGCTGCTATGCGCGATATGCTGCAGTGGTTTGACGACGAAGGAGGGACGGTTGCTATATACGATGCTACGAACGGCACGCATGAGAGACGAAAATGGCTGCACGATACACTTTCATCGCGTGGTATCGATGTGTTATTCATCGAATCAATTTGCGAGGATCAAGAGATCATACTCAAAAATATACGTGATGTCAAACTATCATCACCTGATTATGAAGGTCAACCACCGGAGCTGGCAGCTGAAGATTTCATGCAGCGCATCAGGCATTACGAGGAAGCTTACGAGTCCATAACCGAAGATGAGTACACGTACATCAAATTAATCAACGTCGGCAAGCAATACATAATCAACAAGGTTCGAGGCTATCTCGAAAGCAAAATTATTTCGTACCTTATGAACTTGCATATCCGACCAAGGAGAATTTGGTTTAGCAGAGTAAGTAACTGGATCATGACAATTGTCTGGATATATGCGCTAATGGGAGTTTGCAACCAGCACGGAGAATCTCAATTTAACGTCGAAGGGAAGATTGGTGGAGATGCAGAATTATCGCCGCGTGGAGAAAAATATGCAAGCAGACTACCAGGCCTTATTGCCAAACATCTGGGCGACCGACCGCTTACTGTCTGGACATCCTCCATGAAACGTACTATTCAAACAGCAAGACACCTTCCATATCCGAAAAAGCAGTGGAAAGCATTAGACGAACTAGACACTGGTGTTTGTGATGGAATGACTTATGAGGAAATTGCGGCAAGTACCAGTCAAATTATTCTTTACTCCAGCAACATATTGACATCACTACGATTTTAGGAAAAGTACCCAGAAGACTTTGCAAGTCGCGACGAAGACAAGTTCAACTATCGATATCGTGGAGGAGAGAGTTATCGAGATCTCGTGTTGCGTTTGGAGCCTGTCATTATGGAATTAGAACGCCATGAAAACATTCTAATAGTTGCACACCAAGCTACTATTCGTTGCATGTATGCATACTTTATGGATCTCGACCATGAGGAGCTGCCATATGCTCGTATACCTCTTCACACGGTTATTGAGTTGAGACCTCTTGCGTATCAATGCGTGGAAACATTGTACAAAGGCAAGTACTGTTTATTCCCGTTTACAACAATGGTCTAATCTTTTGTATGTCCACAGTGGATGTGGATGCTGTCGATACTTATCGACCCAAGGTTCCTCGTGTTCAAAGACTCAAAGAAACCGAAAGCTCAGGCAAAGCCGGTGCCAGCGGGGAAATTGCGGATGTTTCTCGCCCTATCCTTCCTCTAAGTCCTACTCTATACCCTAAAACCTCTACAGTAGCAAGTGCTAATCTTTATATTAAAGAGAAATGATCAAAGTTAAATCACAAACAAGGAAATACAGGAATGGATATGAAGAAGTCAAGAGCGAGTAGCAAATGTAGTTGATCGGGAACAAGGGAATTTCATAAGGGCATTACGTTAACACCTTGCACTACTGCTGCATAATCATAATTGATACTTACACCTCGAAGGGTAATCCTCGAATTGCTCGAGGGACCAGACCGCGCACCTAGTGTTTCTGTATCAACTTGTGTGCACCGCAGCAAAGTAACCCAGTAGACATACTTTTTACCCGCGGGGTCGGTTTGCTATAGAAATAAAAAAAGCATGCATCGCGAGAAGCTCAAGAAAAGACGAAGGAGAGGAGGGAGACGGTTGATGTTGGAGGCGGCGAAGGTCAGGACAGCCTTCTACTAACAGATGCTTGAAAATAGTGAGACTCGAAAGTTGACGGGAGAAGTCTTACTAGGAATCTACTGCCAAGTATAAGAAGACGGTTTGCGGATTTGTTTCGAAGCAGCAAGATGCTAGATTTTAGGTGTAGTATCATTTCAAACATCGATTCATGCGAGCGCCGGTCTGAATAAACCGGAATTCGACGGCGCTATGCTTGCAGTAGCGAAGCGGATGCAAAACCGCCGGAGAATGGAGGTTTATGAAGGCCAAGCGAGTAGCGCAACTCCTCGAATTCACTGAAATTATTCCACAAACGTCGAATTTCTTGAGCATAGGCTCATTTTGATAGTCCTATTCTTACATCCGGATCGTTCTCGCCTACAATGCCTAATCTTAAGACTACGGCTCTAGAACCCAGACAAAGATGGCGAAGCTGCATGATACAGCGACAATTCACACACCACAGACTCTGTTGCATGCATGCTTCCCTATCCCCAATATCGACGTATCTTCAAAACCGCAAGCAACCAATAAGGTGTATCCAATGACCTAAAGATATTATCCTAAAGATATTATCCCCTGCTGTTAACAGTAAACCTGGAATTTCGATGGAATCTGGAACCTCGATGGCAAATCCAGCGTTGGGAGAGGCACGCGAGTCTGTTTCGACACGATGCACTATCCAAAGTATACTTTTGAACACTTACGAAATAGGCTTAAATGTAAGCACGTTCCGTGGAAGCTCGTGGAGGAAGATCGAAAGCTCCAAATAGCGCTGTACATACGGTACGACACAGAAGGTTTGTAGACCTTACATGTCACGTTCACAAAAGATATTGTACTGTGAAACAGCATTCAAAGTCCAGGATGTAAGCATTGTCTCTGATAACAGTTGAGATGCCTACAAAATGAGCAATCCCCCGTACATTTTATTTCTATCTTCATCTTTTACAGAAATAATGAAGAGAAATGATATGGTAAGCCAGAACATCAAATCTTTTAAGATTGCAAACAATTGACCGTTGATATACCTCTTGACGCCGAATTATGCTTGCAGCTTCTCTGCTCTCTGGAGTCTTCCCCTGGGCTCTGTGATCTCTTGCATGCTCTATACAAGTCACCGAAAGACATGGTTGCCCTCCGGATTTTCCAAGTTGTCTGCCAAAATCTTAACTCAAATTCTATGGCGTGCGTGCGGCGTGACAAGTATTTTTTGCTTGCAAGTGCATATCATTCTATCCAAGCAAGTCTCCTCTCTGTATGTAGAAGTATCCCTCCGTCCCGGGTGGTGCCTGCTGGTGCGCCGCCCCCTTTCAAAATGTATTTATCATACATTGTACTTTCCCTCTTGCCCGCGTCTGCCCTGCCCCGACACGATGCGTGGAACCTGCTTAAAGCGGGAAAACAATAAACTTGTCTGACAAAATTGTGTTTATTTCTGCAGTTATTTTCACGCCAGACTTGATAGGTCGAGTGGATATGCTGAAAGGAAACATTAGCATATTGCATCGGTCGTAGATATCCTTCTGCTTACCATTGCCACGGGTCTCCCCACTGGGATATACACGTCGGACGTGCTGCCTAAAAGCGCGAGGTTTGGGCAATTCGGACATCCGCCTAAATGTAAAGCGGCCACCTCCTTCCGTTAAAGGTGGTTCTGAATGCGAGTTTCTATTGGAATGTGACAATTTCCACGACGATACAGGGGAACGTGCGCCGCCAGCAGGAGGCGGTGGTGGTGGAGGTGCTGCAGGCTGAATGAAAGACGCTCTCGCTGAAGCTACCGTGCTTGGCTTGACGGTAGTAGGTGGTGGACTTGCACTGGGTGCTGCAGGTGCTGGAGGAGGAGGTGGTGGTGGTGGCGGTGGAGCAGTAGCGGACGAAGCTGAGGCAGATCTGTTCCTCCCAGGCGGTAAAGGCGGTGGTACCGCTAAGCTTGGAGGTTTAGCAGCACCACGAATGGGCGGAACAGCCCGACCAGGGTTAGCTCGTCCGGGTGCAGGTGGAGGGGTGGGTGGTGCTCTGGCAAGGCTTGGCAGCGTAGCAGGTAAAGATCTAGGCGGAGTCGGAGGAATGGGTTTTTGCGGTGAGCTGTTTGATCGGGTTCTTCCTGGTACTGGCGGTGCTAAGAACGGTCTATTCGGTGTAGGTGAGCCTGCTGCTGGAGCTCCAGATGACTGGGGAGCGGGAGCTGGTGGAGGAGGTGGAGGAGGTGGAGGAGGTGCTGCTGTATTCGATGCTGCTGCTGCAGGACTACGTCCGGGTATTGGCGGCGGCGCTTTGAAAGATCTTGGCAGAGTACTGCTTGCGGGTGGAGGCCGAGGAACAGCGCTAGCTGCATTGGAAGGAGTGTCTGCATAAAGTGTTAAGCTATCATGGCATAAGCACACCTTAGAGATATAAAACGCTTACCGATCGATTGTCCTCGTCCTGTATCTACGGCTGCTCCTCGTGTTTTTCGAAGTGTTGGCATACCGTTGGCAAAGAGGCCTCCAAGTTGTGGACCACCTCCTAAACTAGGTGCACTTGCATTCCCCATTGCTCCTCCAGAGGATGAAGGTGCTGTTGCTGGACTTGCAACGGGAACAGGCGGTCGGGCGATCGAGCCGCTTGGCGCGGTCGATTTGACATCTAACAGCGTTCACCCAGTTCATAACATTGTCCCATTCGAAGAGAGTATGGTACACTTACTTCCTATCATCGGTGCTGACCTGTCATTTGTAACAGCCTTTTTGAGCTTCTTGCCCTTTTGAATGTCTGCGAGCAATCCCTTGTCCATCTTTTCGATGAAAGAAGATTAGAGAGCTTCACCTCGGGCTCAGCGGAGCTGTCTTCAACCATAATGAGGCAGCCGGTCTTTCAACTTTTCAATACATGCTTGGTTTCATTTTGATGTTGAGCACGGCACGGCACATATTAAACATATAGCTCTAGTCAGTTCTCTAATAGAAGAGATATGGGAGAAGCGGGAGCTAAGAAACATTGTATGGAGAAGGGAAAATGGGAGGAAGGAAGGTTAGCGCTACAAAATATGCCAAATGAGAATAACTTCGCTGACCATGTCTAGCAGGACACTTGATAGCTTTAGACTGCTTTCCCTCAGGACGGTCTTATTGCTATGGATGTCTATAAGTACACCGACTTTTCCAGCTTCATACTTCTTTATCATCGAGTGGGATACTTCAGTGCTGCGAATTATGATGTCACCTTTCCAGCCAATTTTCTTGCGTCCACCTTGCTGCATAATTATAGACTATTCTCACCTTGTCATTGCGGTCCGCGCAGGGCAAACTAGATGCCTCTCCTCTAAACGCAGAAATCAGATAGCTGGGGACCTATGGTGTATTTGAGCTGCTTACTTGATGGCATCGACATCATCAAGGTTATCAAAAACAGAATAGATGCAGTGTCATACATGCATGAGATACCATGTCTCTAGATGTTTGCGCTTCAGAATTTTGGTTTCACATTCCCGTACAAGATTGTGCACGCTATTCCGCATCCAGTCAAAAACGCCGTGGATTTCTGACTGGTAACTTACTTGCCAAGGCTGCTTTTGATCAATGATTTGCCTGAGGTTTTTGTAGCTGTTCTTGTTATACATATTTATGTAATCCCCGAACTCAGTTGAGATTACAGGGTCTGGCTTGGGCTCTTTGCCAGCTATCTTCCTTCAATTCTTCGAACCTATCATAAAGACAGAAGCACCGATATACATTTTGTCTGCAAGATCGACGAGAAATGTCTGGGCGAGGTGTTCATTGGCGCAGGTAATATTGAATTGGTACAAAGCATCTTCCACGACCGTTCCTGTCGAGACTTTCCGTTTTTTGCTATTGTCCATTGCTCTATACTTATTTCTTCTCGAACGCTATTCTATCGACGCCCTGGCCATCCAAATCTCCACCACGTCTTGAAACAAGAAAGAAGAGTCCATCGCTGTTGGGCATTGGAGTCTAAAGAGATATTTGCGGTGGCCTCTGGTGGAAACTACGAATGGCTCATCATTGTATCCCAAAAATGAATTTCTTATGTTCCTCGTTGAAAATTTCCAGATTTTCATCAGCTTCATATCAAGGCTAGCGTGTCTCGCTTGATTCACGACATCTTCTATGTACTGCATAGTCCGCGCTCAAAAGGTACATGTAATCTCGGATGCGTAAAGCCAACAAATTTTACAAGATCTCGGTCTTTATCGATTACAGAAATGAGGTTGGCAAGCAATAGAGCTTGTTAAGATAGTATTTATTGAAGCTATACAGTAGTTGCAATATCTCGAATATGGTGGATGTGAGCAGACCTTATAATTTGAAAGTTTAAAATGTTCTTTCGATCTACATTCCTCGGAGTCACTTAATTTGCCGCAGGAAAACATTTGTGCTCAAGGTCTTGGCAAATACTTTACAGTAGCTTGACCAGCTGTGCAGTGATATCATGGAAACAGGTACACATTAAAGCGTGCTATTTGTTACCGATCCATATTATCGATTCCACCTCGGCTACGTAGCATAGTTACCTCTCTTCATTTCTTTTCCTGCTAGTCCTGCTATTCGATAAGCATTATGTCATTTTAGGAAAAGTTCCAAAGGTTAAGCGGCCAAGCACGGGTCGCACAAGCTTTCCGAGTGTGTCCCTCATCACTTTTTTCCTTCACTAGGCTGCCAAATTAGTAGAAAGTCTTTTCTCCCTCCCCCCCTTTCTTCTCCTCTACCACCCCACAGCAATGGTCCACACAGACCCTGGTTGGCAAGAAGACACCAGCGGGACGACGACGCCGCCGCCGCTCCGCATGGCCGACTATTTCTGGGTATGCTCGACATCGCAACAGTGACCTTATTTTCGACTGATCGGGAGACTATGCAGGCCGAGGATAACAGTGCCCTGAGTACGATTCAGGACCGAATGCAACGATCGAAACGGACGTGCGAGACGATATTAAAAATGTTCGAGAAAAGGTGCGTCGTCGGTGACGCAGCGTAGTAGTCGAAAAACCAACCTCCCGTCTCGTTAGAGCACAAATCGAGCAAGAATACGGAGAGCGATTGTTAAAACTATCACAAATTCATCTGAACGAAGCCGAGGATTCGCAGAGTACCATCTTTGAAACCCTCGGCAGTTTGCCCGTCGCTATGGAAGCGGCGGCGCGAGCGCACATCGATCTCGCGCAGCAAATGCACCATTTGTTGGAAACACCGTTGGCGAATTTTATTAAAGAGCAGAAAACGCTGCGGAAAAAGGTACATAACTTCGACGTGAACGGGTTGGATCAGCGCACACTTTTTTCTAAATGTAAAGTATGAATCAGACAATGGAATCCATCGATCAAGTCCAAAATCTGCGATATATGCGTCTTGAAAATGTCAAGAGGGTACGTATATTACATCCGTACAGTTGCCCTTAAGTACACACTCATGCGAACAAATGTATACAGGCACAACAAGCATACATCAGCGAGTGCGAAAATTACGAGCGATTACGAAGGCGGGAATACAGCGACGAGGAATTAGCCGAGGTAAAATGGATGCTTTGCCAACGCTAGTGAATAAACACTAAACATGGATTGCGGTTGCTATTCTTAGGCGGAACAGAAAAAGGCCGCAGTAGGCAAGTTTGGAGCGAAAAGGAAGCGTGGTTTCACGACTGATCTGGGTCACACTGTTTTCTTGCAGATCAAGAATACAAATTAGCGATTGGAATTCTGGAATCGGTGTCAAAGAACTGGATAGAAGATTGGAAAAAGGCGTGTGACACGTTTCAGTCATTAGAAGAGAAGAGGCTTAATTACACGAGCGCAACATTGTTAGCGTAAGTAGCAAACTGATCGCCATTTTCCTGCACTTCCTCGGCCATTAACATCGAAAGCAGGTACACAAATATGGTGTCCAACGTATATACAATCGGCGACCACGTAAGTGCCACAACTAGGTTGTTCGGTGTTTATTGCAGTTAGTAATCCACGTGTGATTCCAAAGTCCTGTGAACGTATACGCGTCTCGCTTGAAAATATGAACGTCATCGCAGATATGGACAATTTCATCCGAACAAAAAGTACAGGATGTGTAATCCCCGGTATGGAAACATCTGCCTAATTACTCAGTGCATGTTTGTGTGTGGAGAGAGCTGTCCCTGACCAAATGTTATTCCAGAAATACCAACATACAACCCATTCTTCGACCCTGATCCAGATTCTGCTCCCAGGGTTGTGCGAGAGATTAATATACCCGTCGTCGATGAAGAACTTCGTTCCGTTAACGAACAGCTAAAACTGCTACCCAACGCGCGCCCGAATGCAAAGGTTAGATTTTTGCGTGAATCTATTGTTCTACGAGCTGTGTCAATGCTGTCTGTGATACTCAACTTGAGTACCTCTAAAATAGCCGGAAATGGTAAAGCAAGATCGCAGTGTTACACCAGCGCAGCTCGACAGAAAATATGACCAGCAGTCTAGAACGTAAGTGTACAAGCGCGTTCAGCACCAAGTACCAAGAAACTCAAGAGAGATTAGAATCGAACGGGAAGCAACGCCGTCTCCATTCTACAAAGCGTTACCATCGTTACCACGGAATGCTCAGCCTGAGGGTCCAGTAGTAATAACACAAGAGCACGATACTGGGCAAAGAACGACACCGGTTGGGTATCAGCCCAAAATGCGTCGCTTACCATCCATACGCGATCGTCCTCCAGCATTGGGTTAGTACCAGTCTCGGAGGAATCATGGAAAGATGCTAACAACAAGGATGACTGTTGTAGAAACTCTAGTAGACACTAATGCATATGCCAAAACAAATACCACTGAACCTCTAAATCTAATGTATCCACAGGAACCAAAATACAATGTGGACAGAAACCATCGCCGATCCTCCCAAGTATATATTCCAGAACAGCAGCAGCAGCAGCGAGAGCGACCACAGTTGAAAGTTGACGTGGATGTACAAAAATCAACATCTGAAGATACCGCCGGCAATAACAACAAAGGTTCAACGCGTAACAAAAAGAAATCTAAGCACACAGCAATGTTTCCGTTTCTGAAAAAGTCATCGCCTACCAAGGATCGAAACCGGTTTTCCCTCGCCATTTTTAGTCACCACAAAAAGGAAGAGCCTTCACCTACGAAGGACTCGTACCATTCACTTGCCACATCGCCCTCGCCTGTTACTCCATATACCCCTCCAGCCCCTTCTTTCACTTCTTCTTACAGCAACCACTATAAAAAGGGCTCTTCTTTGAGACATACTTCGGCATTGGCACTGGAAGATGGAACTCCTGTCATTGAATACGGTAAGTTAGACTCTGTGCGCTATTTCCTTGACGGTGCTAAATTTATTGCTCTGTAGTCCAAGCGCAGTGGAGCTATGGCGCCAAGGTAACGATCTCTTTAGCATTCTTTTTTCGATAGCGACAAACTGAAATTCCCTGCTACTTATGCAGATCGACTCGGAGATCAGTTTTTCAAAAGACGATATACTTGCAGTCATCGAGAAGAAACGAGACGGATGGTGGGACGCCCAGATCGTCCACAGTGTCAACAATGCTGCTGTAAATACCAGAGGTTTGGTCCCCGGCAACTTTATGGGGTCTTTGTAAAAACAAAGGAAAATTATATTATAAATTAAATGCAAACTAACTAATGATGCGGTACATGGTCTTCATCTTGGTATCCTGTTCCAGAATCCCAGTTTGCTTCAGGTTCCCGTTGATTACTGATGGCTGCATTTTCTGGCAAGGATGGCTGCCGTCGCTTGCTGCTGCTTTCCTTGCCACCTTCCCGCTGCTGCTGCTTTTGGAGCTTCTCGGCTCGTTCCTTCAACAGATTGTTGAATTCCTGCCACGACATGTCCAGATAATTCTTCTGCTGCGAAGGAGAGATGATGGAGGGGTCTTCGTCTATCAGATTGGGCACACCCTTGAGACGTTTCAAGTATGATTCTCCAGGATCCATTGTTTATATGTATACAAGAAGTAGATATTAGGGACACAAGAAGGGGGAGAAGAAGAGAGGAAAATTGAAGAGGAATGCTCGCGGTGACGAAGGGTTTAGATGTATCGTGTTTCAGATGATGATGAAATCATAATCCCAGCGAGTCCATGGATCGTTTCTGCGCAAATTTCATCATTCAAAATGTGCGTCCAACGCCGCCCGAAGTTCATCTTCGTATCCAAACCAAAAATGGTCTGCACCGGGGATCACGATCGATTTGGACGGCTCTTTGAATACCAACTTCTTGTATGACCGCACGCCCGTAAACTGATCCCTGTCGCCGTAAATAAACAGTGCTTTGCCGTTACTAAGCACTTGGGTGAATTGCTGCGTGAAATAAGTCGACTTGAACGTCGCGAGAGCCCACTGCACCGACAATGGGTAGCTGACAAGCAGGAAACTGTATGGGATACGATCAGGTGGTGGCATCGATGATGCTACCATGCTGCCAAACGAGTATCCTGCAATGACAAGACGCGAAGGTTGAAAGCGATCGATGACATAGTTCATAACACCCTGGTAATCGCCGCGTTCAGGCATGCCTGTCCAGCTAGTACGCTTTTCAGAATTACCGCAGCCGCTGTAATTATTATTATCGAGTCAGCAGCGATCATCACGCATGGAAATGGCTTGCAGAGAGAACTTGCCGAAAGTTGAGACTTGCAGCGACGTATCCTTTCTCAGCGAAATACTTGTGCAAAGTGACTACAACGTTGTTCACAAAGTTTCCACCTTGCAGGTAGCATTGTGAGCATTTGAGTAATCGGGTGTCAACTAATGATATGGTTGTACCTAGAGGTCCATATGGATGGGCAATGACAATGGCTGGTTGATTTTGGACATCAGGGCTGTAAGTAACACGGGTCTCTATGCGCGCTTTATCGTGCAATGATTCAATAAAAACAGTTTCCGTCGGCATCGACTACAAACTCTTTTTATTCCACAGGAGAGAACGAAAAATGAAAAAAGAGGGATGGTCGGGTTTGGATGGGTATGCTGGTTATTCTGTACAAAGGGATGTATTCGTTGTTCTTTATATCTCTCTCACTTTTTTGCTTGTTGCCATTTGAGCAGTTTCTCGAATGCATACCGAGTAGTCTTCACAGGACCAGCAGTGAGAATACCCTTGATGCTCTGCGTTAGCGCAGGTCCAGCGATAATACTCCGGAGAGCTAAAGTGACCCTTCATAAGTGACTTTATCTAGCATGGATGCATAATGACCAACAACTTACATGTGTCAATGTACTTGTTGAGCTCGGGTGAAACAGCGATTTGCTGATGCAGTTCAATCTTATTTTCGGGGAAAGGTTGCTTTGTGCGTAAACAATGCAAATGGTGCTCATTCACTACCTTCTTGTAAAGAGTGCTGGGTAGTTTCTGAACCATCAATCCACGGAAATGTGGGTTTTGGTTTTGCTGCAAAATCTCGTTAGAGTCGACCTTACTTTAATCTATATCAGCTGCAGCAAACTTACTTGATACTGGTCATTGTTGAGGATAGCAACATTGGGCAAATCATCCAACAATCCGAAATACAAGCGATGGAAATGGTTCTTTTGAGCAGAAACAATGTTGCGGACTTTGTTAGGGTTCTCGCCGACGATCATTCTAAAATCGCCAACGTAGCTAATGCCCGCAATCCGCTCAAACAGTTCCTCGGCACTAAACTTTTCCGGGAGTGTCAAGAGCGCAACCCGAACAGCTTCTGTGAGGTTGACCTGGTTCGCCAATCGGACGCGAGCATCGTCTCTCAATATCTTGACCTGTAAATACATCACACGAATAAGTATATGACGCCACTTTTTCTCTCTCTTGACATGTTCGAGACACTCACAGGTTTGTGCATCCGACCAGCTAGATACAGACTGTTCCAGTCCACCAAATCCTTGCACAGCGCATCGATCGACACTACGCCGTACTTGATCATCTATTATTTATTTTGTGGGGTGAATAACACATTTTCCCTTTTCACGTGTATCTCCGCAATTTAGGCTTACCATGCCATCGATTTCGACGTAAGGATTAAAGTAGACACCAGCGCCGACCTTTTCCTGCAACATTGACACTGTGCTGGAACCCAGCCAACGCAGACCAGAGTAGTGGTGGGGATTCTGTTGCATGTTGAGTGCATGCCAGTGACCAGGATGCGAGACACCGAAGATAAAGTCCATCATAGGTTTCTTGTTGGTGTCGTAACCAGATTGACGGAAAACGCCGCTGCCGTATGCAAACGCATACCGGATAGGTGCATTGAAACGAGAAACTATGCTCTTCAGCTGCTGTTTCAGCTCTTCGTCTATACTGATGTACTGGTTTGTGCCAAAGTCAGGAGAATCTGGTATATTTGTGGGATGAAACTGGAACTGTCTTAATCGCTCTAGACGGCGTCGTGTCTCTTCCGTAAACAATGGACCCTGCCGATCGTCTGTGCGTGGCGTAAAGTAGTTGTTGTAAGCAGAAGAAGAGCGTTTTGAGTCGGGCTTGGGATGTTGCAGGGATGGGGGCAGCTGATCTTGGGTAGGTTGGGGCGAAGTACTGCTACTGACTGGCTCTGTCGAGTAAAAGGCTCGACATGAGAGGAGCCGGCCCCTGGTAGATCGCATGGTACTTGTCTGCAATAGAGTGTGTGAGCGCTGCCCTGGGCTGTTCTTCCAAGGCATTGCAGTATTCATTTACCATTAGCATTGTATCTTGTGAAAGAGAGTGGAGAGTGACCAAAGACGGAGAGATTGACGGGGTTGATGCATCCCGTTCGAACAATTTGGAAATGGCTTTTCGGCACAGCGTTTTCACCGATCGCGGGCTACACATCGGATTTTTGTCGGATCCGACTCTTGGAACAAAGATTAGGCCCTCGTGAGCTTAAATAGCTCGTGGACTATGAATGGCAGCTATAGACCAAAAGCTTGTTCGATCATCATATATCAATACATTCAATGATAGTCAATAACCTTGGATACAACTATGAAGCTATGGCAACCCTATATTGCGAACATTAAATACCGGCTGATTATCGTGAAAACTTATCAAGGGGGGATATTTAGTTTAAAGTAGAGCCCCAACCTTATTTTCGTGGCAATTGCATCGCTGCCGAAACCTGATTTGTTGATACAGTAATGTGTTACTTCATTTCAATGCAGCGATTCTTTCTACGAATATGTATGCAACTGCTTGCAATAACTTGACAACACTTTTAGTTCAACTTTTGATTTATACCTTTTTCACACGCGGCACCTCTGACATATCTCTCAATTGAATAGCTCCTCCCGATCAGATGGAAGGCTTTCAAGGTAAATAGGACGTCTGCTTAACGGAACGAAACTCGGAATGACAAACAAGCGATGTCCCACAAACTCTGTTCCCATGTGGTCCAAGCACAGCAACATTCGTTGTCGGATTGCACCCACTGCGCATTACTTTTTTTAATTCACTCCTTTTTTTCTTTTTCTCGAACATCCTCCCCTTCTTCTGATATACCCAATGTGTCATGGTCTCCAATGCTCAAAAACTCAACAACTCATCTAGCTTTGCAAATTTCATAAAGTCCAAGTGGCGATCGAGCGCCAAGGACAAGACTTCTAGGCATTCCTCGACCAACTCAGCAGCCGACATTGAACGCGATTGGGTACGGCACAGTGCCCTGAAGCTTGCATTGAATAGGTAAACGAAAGGAAGAGCGCAAGCATGGCCGAGGAACGGACAAGAAGTTGACGCAAGGGTATTGCAGTAATTACCAGGCACCAATTCACGATCTGCTTAAAGGCGGAGGCAGCGAAGTCTTGGATATCGGGTAAGCGGAACAACGGGGGCTGCCCTTCCTCTCACGGAGGAGGGGCCGTACGACCATTGGAAACTAAGAAAAATTTCCTCCTCCCTTCGTGATAGCTGTGGCGCTGGTTTTTGGACGAACGTATGTATTTCACAATGAACATCCATGCAAAATATTATCAAAGATCATTGATCAGTGAGAGATATATATTTTATCCAGGATATGGCTGCACAGTATCCAATCTCGCATTTCACCGGCATAGACATTGACAAGAATATTTTCCCGAACAAGTAAGGATTCTCAGATCCTCTTTTTTGACATACTTTCCAAAAGGAAAATGACCTGCCTGCAAATGAAATAACGGTATTGTCAACAGCGCCACCGCCAGAAATGTCGTGTTTCAACGAGTCGACTTGCTGCAACTGCCGCTACCGTACGAAGACAACACATTTGACCTTATATTCATGCGATGTATGGTGGATATTATACCCGACGAGGCTTGGGATGCACTGCTGAGCGAACTTGCGCGGATCATGAAGAAAGGGGGATACATTGAATGCGTGGAAGCATATCCGGATCTGCTTGATGCCGGTCCGGCCACCAACACAATCATGCAATGTAAGCGAGCAGCAGCAGACGCGGAATTCTTTCACTGCATACCCCTTGCTCACCTTTTCATTATGACAGTAATCAATCAAACGCCCTCCAACATACCCCAACAACCCGGATCACCCACAGCAACAATGATGCAGAACCCGCTACCCAACCGCATTGCAACCATGAATCAACTTAAAGGAATGCAGATCAAACATATACACACCCCTGTGGGACGATACGGCGGTGCAGTTGGAAGCTTGCTGCTTGAGCATTGGGAGCGTGTAATACAATCATCGAGACAAAAATGGGTCCAAAACAAACTGATTACAGAGAAGCAGCTGGCTGCGACTATCAAAGATTTCCAAGAAGAAGTTGAGCAACGACAAACATACATGTCCTGGTATATTGTAATGGCACAAAAGGTAAATAATGGCAGTGCAATCTATTGAAAAAAGGAGGTTTATATACGTGTACATGTACGTTTATCTGACATTTGTTGCTCGCTTTTTTCCGTGTTCAGATAGGGTACAGAGGACCGATAATAAAAGTGGAGGACTATGACAGTTTACTGCTGCAAGGCTAAAATCCTCCAAATACACTGGCGCCCGATTTAGCCATGTCTGCCAGCCCACGGGAGATGATGAGCCGCTGAATTTGTGAAGTGCCTTCATAGATCTGGAAAATCTTTGCATCGCGCATAAGTTTCTCCACAGGATATTCCGTATTGAATCCATTGCCTCCAAATATTTGCACAGCGTCAGCTGCTGTCTTGTTTGCAACCTCGCTTGCCAGGGCTTTAGCAATGCTGGCATGCCAAGTATTCTTTTGACCCTGGTCGCGCATGTAAGCTGCTCTGTATACCATCATTCGCGCGCTCTCGATACCGATGCTACGATTATCGTTATCGTAAATAAAATATTATACCTTGCAGGACTTTGAAACTTACGCCATATCAGCCAGCATGAATGCAACTGCCTGGTGGTTGAAAATCTCTGTGCCCATGGTTTTGCGTTCGAGGGAATACTTTGTTGCTTCCTCCATGGCGCGTCTTGCCAAGCCAACTGCTCCGGCAGCCACCAAAGGTCGAGTGATATCAAATGCATTCATTGCGATCTTGAAACCTTGGCCGGGGCTTCCAAGGACATTTTCGTCCGGCACAACGACATCCTCAAACGTGACACCGCGTGTATCAGAGGCACGCTGTCCCATGTTGATTTCTTTGCGGCCTCGCTGGATACCTGGCGAGTCTCCGTCAACAATGAAACCAGTAAACGCCTTGCCGGTGGGTGCATTCGCTTCCGTGCGTGCCAGCACAAAGAACCAGTTGGCGTGGCCAGCATTGGTGATCCACATCTTTTGGCCGTTCAAAATCCATTCGTTGCCCTTTTTGACCGCCTGCGTGCGCAATCCAGCAACGTCCGAGCCAGCACCGGGCTCTGTCACGCCGTATGAGGCCATCAATGGCTCCTCGGTCATGCGGCCCAGGTACTTTTTCTTTTGCGCATCGTTGCCAGCCACAACGAGCGGTGCTTCCGCGAGGTTGTTGGCTTCGATGGCGGTCTGGATGCCAGTGCACCCGTACGCCAGCTCCTCGGAAATGATGGCACTGTCCAAAACACCCAGGCCAGATCCGCCATACTCGGGCGCAATGTGCGTGTTGACGAGTCCTAGCTCCCACGCCTTGCGTATAATCTCTAAAAGCCAATACATTAAAAAATCGAGGTCTCGTTTCACACATGCTATCAGTTACATACCTTTCGGGTAAGCACCCGTCTTGTCATGTTCGGCAGCTACGGGGATAATCTCTTCAAGGGCAAACTTGCGAGCAAGCTCCTGGATAGACTTTTGCTCTTCAGTCAACTGGAAACACATGCCTGCGCGGGCTGTCGCCGTGGTCGACAACGCCCGGCGCTGTGTTGGCAACAGACGAGTGCACACGGAAAAGAGACGCGACATGGCTATCGTGCGAAAAGAGGATGAAAGAGAGAAAGAGAGACGGCAATAAGAAGAGAGCGTTTCTTGTGCGACGAGATAAAATGGCATACATTCAGATCACATGAAAATTCCTTTTGGTGCCAGTTTATACATGGGAGCATACACTGTAGGACAATGTTTACAGTTCAAACTAGCCTGTTACAATATATATATCCTACAAATCTAACGCGCATGGTGCATGTGTGAGAGGGCTGAAAGGCAAAACAAATTGTATGTATCATTGACTGCATTGAAAGTGCAACAAACATGAAGAGTGGTCATGCTTTTAGAAACCGGATACGACGAAGCACTATGTATGTACACTCAGTGACCATTCAAATACTGTATTCTTGCGAGGTTGTTATCAGTAGTCGCATGCAACAAAAGCCCTGCAGATCATACATCCATGCAGATCTGATCTGCACTGACCGACTTGCAAAGTTGCAACGTCAAGATGCTGCGTCGTAAACATTGCAATCTCGTGTATACATTCGTATGTATTTAGAAAACATGTTAATATATGTACAAATAGGAGCAAGTAAGGGAGAAATATGAAAATTAGAACGAAAGAAACTGAAAACATATGACGTTGTCAAGGTTGATACGGAGGAGGTGGCGGTGCAATGATGTCTTGCTGGGGTTGCTGTTGTTGTTGATAAGGAAGAGATGAAGGTGAAGGTGGTGGTGCTTTTCGTCGTTGCTGCTCCAGTAATTGCCATTGTAACTGTTGCTGTTGCATAAGCGGCGTTTGGTCTGATGTACGTAGCCTGACTTCTTCGGCCGGCCTTATATCGTCAGCGCAAGAAGAATTGAAAAATGCTTGTTGGAAAGCAGCGAAGCGCAGAGTAGATAGCGTTGCAGCTTTTTCGTGCTCGTTGCTAGCCTTTCGTCGTTTTCGAAACAGCACAAAGGCAAGGATACCGACAATCGATGCTACAGCAATGCCAACTATGACGATTATTAAGTGGATGACGTTGAATGCTGTGCTGTGATCGTGGACGGTACTGAAATTTTGTCCGTGGTCCCGTTTACTTAGAACCAGTTTCTGCCGTGAGCTGGCGACGCACATCGAGTGTTCACATGATCCAGATAGGCACTGAATAGATGAACGGCACGGCGAACCGATGTCCCGCTGTGGTAGACAAATCAAGGTATAAGCTGAGCAGTATAAATTGGGTCCACACGTGCTGTCGTGCTCGTCAAGCGTTGATGATAGGTGACACGGTTGTCCGAGAAAGTAGGACTGCTGAAGATGATGAGAAGGAGAAGAAGGATTGTTGAACTGTATGAGATTTCTGTTATTATTCAATACGGCGTTGTTACTCCTTTCTAGTTCGGATCATACGGACTGCTATTTTTTGTGTAATGGATAGAAGGATGATGCTTACTGTGGGGGAGCTATTGTGGGGGGCTGATTACAACGTTTAGCTTCTACGCTGCTGAAAATGGTGGCTAGCAGGAGGACAGCAGCAGCAACGGCGCAGCGAATGTTACAAAAAGCGAATCGAGTCATAGCATGCCATGTAAAAAGCAAGGAGAACAAAAAGGCTTGAAAAGCAGATAAAGAGAGGACTCCTTTTTATACGAGGATAATGGAAATGGAATCAAAAGATGCTACCGACTGACCATCTTAGCAAGCGGTCAGGGCGAAGAAAGGACAGAAAATTCGCGGGGTCCAAAGACGGAATTGAAAGGAAGGCACAGAACGTCAGGAAAAAACGCCGAGGCGATCTAATTTGCTCCTCTTCGCTTTGTTTTCCTTTCCATCTTTTACTGCTGGGAAACTATTGTTATTTTAAGAAAACAAACAATAACAATATCTGTGCTCTCTTACGCCATCTGGTTGAGATGGTAAGGTGGATATTTGCTTTGCGCAAAGGTCATCAGACGCTTCACAGCCTGAATCCACTTTCGAGACGTCTCATCGTTCAAAACGTGTGCCACTTGTGAGGAAAAAATCTTTTCTCGCGCAGAACGTTCGTGAATGCTGCACAGAAAAATGAGCAATCCTAGTCCAGCAGGAACGTCCATCCAGACAACACTTACCCAACCATGGTCACACCAATAGGCCAAGGAGCATTTCCGATCGACAGCTGGAGGTACGAATCCTGGGCATCCCGGTAACGCCTATTCTGCATATGGTGGGTAATTTCGGCTACACGAGCAAGAATATCTGGCTCCAGTGTCTAAATGTAACAATGCCCAGACTAAGCAATTCTAATTTCATTTGACTATACACTACACTCTGAGCACTTACTCGTTTCTTCAGCTGACGCAACAATGGCTTTATATGTTCCGCGGCTTGTTTCTGCACGACTGCCGCGCGCTTGCCTTGACCACTCTGCTTCTCTTCTGCCGGTCGAGCATCCATTGCTTCTTCCCACTCATCCATCGTGTGCTGTAGCACTAAATTTAGTAAAATGCTGCAATGTACATCTAGCACGAAACTCTTTGATACGTACAACAATGTATGTGTAGATCTGCATATACAGCCTGTCTATGTCGAGCTGCAGGAGTTTCAGATCGATATCTTCTACCACAAGATCTGTCTTGCGTTTCTTTTGCGATTTCTTTTCGTCCACTACGCCTCCCTTCTGCTTTAGCACTTCCAACCGCATGCCTTCCTCCATTTCTTCCAGTTTGCGCATAAAGTCGTTTCGTTGACCCTGCATTTTAGTTAGCATCTACCTTGAGTTTTCCCAGTGAGTCCAGCTTACCTCATCTGACTGCTCCTCCATCAGTTCCAATGCACGCAAACGGATTCTGCACTGTTTATCGGTTTCAGCGAATAAGCGGATCGGTTGGCCTTTCGCACGCAAACGTCGAACAACTTCTTCTCGTGGTATACTGAATGCTTCCATCTGTTCTTCCTACATATATCGAGAGTTAACGCTGTAATCTACAACTTAAATATGATTCTTACGTACTTGATCCGCTTCTGTATCTTCCTTTTCTTCCTTTGTCTGTGCTTTCTCCTTTGTTTGTCGTTCCTCCTGTAAAATTTGGTGTGTGAGTGCTTTCAACAATCGTTTACTCGGTGTATATCGTTACCTCTTCTTGCTGACGTTTGCGTCGTCTCTGTTAATTCACAAAAGTCTGTGAGAATTGTAACCTCGAGTTAACGCTGTGAAAAGATCTCATACCTCCTCCTCTTTACGGATTCGTTCTTCCTCCTGTTTTCGGTATTCTTCTTCTCGAATGCGCTCAAGCTCAGCTCGATTGACGTTATTTTTTTTTCTTTTCTGATCCATTTGTCAGCGATTCAATAGTTTTGCGCTTTTTTGATATCTCGGCATTGATTGCGTTTTGTAAGAAGTCCATGATTGCTGGTTTGTGCGTGTATGTGCTGCAAAAAGAAGAGAAGCTTCAAATCCCAATCCCGACGTTTTTGTGGACCTGCCGGCATTTGCCCGCATTATTGATACTGTTACTCTCTGCATAAGAAATGGCCATCAATACAGACATTTGCTTGAAAATATATAATATGCAATTGTATCCCGTGTGTCATTGAAGATTTCTAAGCATATGTCTAGCTACTCCAAATGCTATGCCAACAAATGCTGCCTCCTGCGAGGCACTGACGATCGGATGATCTCTCTTCCGACCCTGCTTGCAATTTACCGCTCAAGTGGTACGAAGCACAGGCATATTATCTTTCTCAACAATAACCCGTCCATCGCTGGCCTTCGCTTGATGGACATTTCAGAATGAAGTACGTGGAAGTGTGCAAAGCTCTTTACGACTACGAAGCACGTACTCCAGACGAGATAACGATCCATGAGGACGACATTCTCTACGTCGTCGAGAAAGAAGACGACGACTGGTGGCGGGCAGAGTTGAAAGTGAACGGAGAGCCAGGACTTACTGGCCTCGTCCCGGCAACTTATCTTACAGAAGCAAGTACTTTACTCTTTCGAGCGTCTACTGCAAACGTGCTTATAAGTTACAACAATAATAGTGCGAACCCGTCGGTCGAGTCGAAGCAGAATACGACTACGCTGCACAGCACGAAGAGGAACTCACGTTCGCCGAAGGAGATACAATGCTCGTTCTCGAACGTGACGATCCAGACTGGTTACTCGTTAAAATGGAAAAAACTGGCGAGATTGGACTGGCACCGGGCAATTATGTTCGTGACATTGATGGACAAGGACAGATGTCTGCTATTGGCCAGCAGCAGACACAGGAGGATATAGAGGAAGAGCACTACGAGGATGCTGTATCTTCGCCGCAGTATGAGGAGCCAGAGCCGGAGGTTGCAGCAGGAGCGGCAGCTGCCGCTGCATCGCCACCTGTAAGCACACCAACACCTCCTTCAATAGTAACACCCCCTATCGTCACGCCTGTAAACGCTCACGCGGTAAGTACTAATCGAATGGCGTTCTCCTAACAGTCGATCGTGACTCTAAGCTGGCCTTGTTGCAGACTGGAGCGAGAGCTGTGGAACCAGACGACGCACAGTCGTGGACGGTGCACGATTATGATCCTGCTAAAAAGAAGAAGAAAAAGAACAAAGGAAACCTTTTGATCGGAAATGGCATGATTTGCTATGGCAGCGAAACAGACAAGACATTGCCTGTTCAAAAGTACTCTATTCTGGATGTAACAAAATATTTATTTGATGGCAAGAATCTCCACATTGAAATTGCTGGTCCTCGGCCGTCCACGCTCGATCTGCAGGCAGCATCAAAGTCAGAGGCCAAGGCTATTCTTGTCAAAATCACTGATTCTAGAAATATCGCGCAAAGAGCAGCAACGCACGTGAGGTCTCCGCAAGAAAGTCACGTCGAAGAAGCAGATCGTTACGATCAAACGCGAGAGCAGCAACCAGCAATGCCACCTCGTCTAGTCCCCGCAGCAGAGCCGGCCTGTGAGCCCCGATGGGGATTTGTTTCGTATAATTTTACAGCTGAAGCTGGGGACGAGATTGATGTTCAGGAAAACGAACAAGTTTTGGTTATCGACCATGTCCGGGATGATGGATGGTGGCAGATTGAGAAGACAGACGGTAGACAAGGAATTGTTCCATCATCGTACGTCCTACTTAACGAGGATTACGACAACGATGCCGAGAGAAAACGTGAAGAAGAAGAGAAGCAGCGTAGAATACTGCTGGAGCGTGCAGAGGAAGAAGAGCGGCGTCGACAAGCTGAGGAGGAAGAACGCCGGCGTCGTCAGAGAGAGGCCGAAGAAGAAGAGCGACGACGTCAGGAAGAGGCACAGAGACGCGAGGAAGAAGAGCGTAGAAGAAAGTTGCAAGAGGCAGCTCGCCGAGCAGAGCTTACGCGCCAGCGGCAGATTGAGGAAGAGAACCGGAAGCGTGCCGAGGCAGAACGACGCCGATCAACAGTAAGTTTTAAAACATTTTCATCAATCGAAATTTCATGCTCATCTGTCTAGAACTTGCAACGGACTGCAACTTTGCCTGAACAAGGTTCTGGTTAGTACATACAGTTCGATTCTCGTCTATAACGTACATATGCTGAATATTTCCTTTTGCAGATGCTCGTGCAAGCGGCCTTTCAAGATCTCAAAGTGTGTCGGCCAGTAACCAGGATCTACCTAGTAAGGTGCTAACTGAAAATATATCCAGTACAAAATAGTAACTCCTCGATTTAAGAACCTGACATGACCAGGGTACGAACCTGGACTGACCGAAGCGGCGCGTTCAAGGTCGATGCACAATTTTTGACATTTTATGACGGCAAATTCCGTCTGCACAAGACAAATGGCGTCAAAATCGACGTCCCGGTGGAGAAGATGAGTTTGGAAGACGTACAATGGGTCGAAAATCACCTCGGACGAAAAGTTACCAATGCTTCAGGCGCCATTCCTGACGATGAACCAACTCCACCTATGCCTCCTCGTCCGCAGGCAGGTGCGGCAGCTGCCGGTCCATCAACATCTAAACCTGCCAAGCAGGAAAAGAAGGTGAATCCCAACTGGGATTGGTTCGACTGGTTTATGATGATCGGTATACCAATGGAAGCTGCACTCATCTATGCGTCAGCCTTCAAAGCCGATAAGCTGGATGATAGCGATATACCAAATCTCACTCACAAGCGTATGAAAACGCTCGGAGTCAAAGAGAAACATGTGCAACGGATAGAACGGTACATAGAAAATGAGAAGCCAGAACCTCCATCGGACAATGAAGATGAACAAGCCGAGGAGCAGCAGACAAAAGGAGGTCCATCGAAACAACAGGCGCATTTAGAAAGCGATGAAGAATTAGCACGAAGATTATATCGTGAATGGAACGGACAAGAAGCTCCCAAAGCAGCAAGACCGAAACCATCCAAATCTGCTCCGAAAGAGATCCATCCTGATTTACTCGAGTTTATCGGCACACAGTTCACTGCAGATACACCTTCTTCTGACAAAGCGCCTACGAAGGGTGCAGCACCGCCAGATAACCTTATTGGATTTGACGATGATGCATGGACTCCACGCGAGGAAGCCAAGCGACTACCATCCACAAACGTCGCAAAGCAACCGCAATCACCACTTCAGCCCGTGCAGGCTGCCCCAACCGGTGTTTCCCAGCCTGCTACAGTGACACCTCCTCCTCCTGCTCCGCCTGCTCCACCAGCAGTTCCTCCAGCACCTGTTCCTCCTCCTCCTCCTCAACAACAACAACAGCAGCAGCCGCCTCAGGCACAAGTTCCAATACCTCCTAGACAACGACCCGTGTCCACTTTGAAGCATACAGCCGATCCTACCTTGAGTCACTGGCAGCAGCAGACAGGTACCAATCAGTCTCAACCACAGCCATCGACTGGACAATTACAAGGTCAGCCAACTGGATCCGTTCAAGTGCAGCAACCATCTTTGCAAATGCTGCAACAACAGCAGCAGCAAATACCTATGCAAACAGGTGCTCAAATGGATAATTTCGCTGTTACTGCTGCTGCTCCACAGACTCAAACATATTCACAACCTCCATCAAACACGATGAGTCCTCAGTACGCTTTCCCTCAGCAGCAGATGATGCAAGCAACGGGCCAGCAATTTATGCACCAGCAACAGCCGCCGCAATGGCAGCAGATGCCCATCCAGGCACAAATGACCGGATTCCAAGCACCCCAGCAGCAACAACAATTTGCTCAAGTCACTGGCTTCCAGCAGCAACCTCATGTCCCTATGCAAGCTCAAATGACTGATATCCAGCAGCAACCCCCGCAACAGCAACCATTTTCCATGTACCAACGGCAGCAGCAGCCGTCCTGGCAAGGCGCCGTGGCCACAGGATACCAGCAACCCATGACAATGAGCCAAGTACCGCTGTCCTCCATCCTACCGCAGCCGCTTGTGCCTGCACCAAATCAAAGAGCAAGCTTGGTCAACACTTCTCAAATGGGAGTCAGTGTTCAGCCGACAGGTATCCGCAACTGGCAGTCAGCTAGTAAGTATTTTAAACGATGCACAAAGTTAACTATGTACTCAAAACTCTGTTACAAAAAGCACCGGATAATCCATTTGGATCACCTCTGGACAGCACTGTCGCCCCGCTAAGCCCTCAGCGTACCGGTGTCCAGTTCTCTACACCGAACAGCAACATGTTTACTCAGAGCCCATTGCAGGGACAACCTACAGGCTATTTGCAACCGCAGATGACCGGTGTGCCAAACAACAACAATATGTCGGGTAAGTAGATAACTGAAGATGAACTTCGGATTTGTAGTAACCAGGTTTACACGGCTTAGATTCTGTGGATCGATACGCTGCATTCAAGAATTCAAGCACAATGTCTCAACCTTCGATATTCACTCTAGCGGGATCGATGGCATGTGAGTAGCTCTTGCAGATACTGTGCATGCAACGACCAAGATATTAATCGTTTAATGCATATAGATGCCCAGAGTTCCTTCCAAAAAGAACATAGATGGTAAAATGTCCCACCAGTCCAGCGTGTGTCAATTGATGACCTCGTTTTACATCTATATATATATTTCTTTCTTTCTGGCAATCGTTTTGGTCTCGCTTGTCTATTACCACAAATATAATATACAACCACAATTATGTCTTCTTGTTCTTCATAAAGTTCTGTGCGCGGATAGTTTCTCGGTTCTGTTTTCGGTGGTACTGCCGGTTGCTAGGTTTGGAGGTCTTTTGTTTCTGTTTCTTCTCGTCCAACAAATCCCAGAGCCAGTCAGGGTATTCGTTGTCGTCCAGAGCGACCGGGTCTTTGCCGTCCTTCAAATAATTGATGCCTTTTAACACTGTTCCTTTGGGTACCGATGATGGTTGTCGCTGTGGTGCCGGTGCAACGCTGCTGCTACCGGAATCTGTCATAAGCGGATATAAGTTTCCTTACAATAACACCTGCTGTGAATCCGGTTCATACCCTGTACATTTCTCGATGCAGCTGTGTATGCAAATGAGCGAATGAAGGAGGGTCGTTTCGTAGAAGCAAGCAGAGATCGCGCTAACAGCATTTGTGGGTCTCTATAAAGAATGCGAGCAGGGCGGAGGAGGCCTGTCAACTTTCTGGAATAAGCCTCAAAACTTCCTGGCCCCTCCGACCGCATTTCCCTTTCGCATTATTTTCACTTTTAACTTTGTGTCATGTCACAGATCCCTGACGATGTCGCAGTGGCGTTGGCAGCAGTGACCCAGAATGATTCAAATATGCAGACTGACTCGGCACAGACCGTCGTCCAGCAGCACGCCACAGTTTTGAACAACGAGATCAAGCAGGAGATGTCGATCGTACCCGAGGTAATACACACGCAAGAGTTTATCGTTATGCTTTGGGATACTGAGTGACTTTAGGCATCCGAGAAAACAGATACCCATATGGAGGAGAAATCAAAAGACAAGTCATCAGAGGTACGCAGCTGGGATCTTTGTTTCCTTTCATTTCGTACATGGCTAACCAGTTTTTCCTCAGGATCTACTCGATAAGGCTATCAAGGGCGAAAACGAGCAAGATGGTTACGAGAGCAGTGACTTGTCATCCAGCAGTGAAGACGAGAGTGATGAAAGCGAGGATGATCAGAATGATGATGATAAAAAGTGAGGGAGCAATTTTACGAGTTAATGCATGAGAAAAAAAATATTCATTGAAAATATCTATGAATCAGCAAGCAGGAAGGCGGCTACGATGATGATTATTACGATGATGACGAGAACGGGAAAATGGATCTCAACGCTATACCAAAAACCGCCCACGAAATTACGGATTTTGTCATCGAAAAGCCCAATTTTGAAATTTTGCCAACCACGGAACTCGTTTTCATCGGCAATATCTATGAAATCCTGGAGAATGTCATTGTAGTACAAAGCATGTCTGAAGCAGCTTTTGTGCTTGATAGTGAAAGTCTGTTTACGTACGAAGATCGAGAAATTATGGGCGAGGTAAAGAATCTACGATGCCCTATCCTGAATCATCACGTTGACGGTGGTAAATTCTAGGTGTTTGAAACGTTTGGCCCAGTAAGTCGACCATTCTACTCTGTGCGGTTCAACACTGCCGAAGAAATCGATCGAGAGCGGGCAAAAGTTGGATCTCGTGTATTTTACGTACCATCGTACAACAAGTCAGCGTTGGTGCAAGTCGAGGAGTTGAAGAAAATGAAATACACCGATGCAAGCAATGCCTTTGATGAAGAAGTAGAAGAACACGAGCGCGAGTTCTCAGACGACGAGGAAGAGCTCAGTTATCGACAAATGCTAAAGCGAAGCACAGCAAAAAGCAACAGACAACAGCAGCAGCCTCGCCAACAGCGACTTCGACGTGCACCGCTTCCGCCAAAAGATGATGATGATTTCGACGCTGCTTTGGCAGCTTACGACGCGAGCAAAAATACGCAGTCGCAAGCGCAATCATCTGGCAGACAGATGGTCAGCTATGATGAAGACTTGTAGGTTTTAAGACAGAAATAACTCTAACGCAGTAAATGCTCACGAGAATTTTTTCCTCCAGCGATGATCCATTTGCTTCATCAGAGCCTCCATTGATGCAAGAGCAACAACAACAACAACAGCAGCAGCAGCAGCAGCAGCAGCAGCAGCAGAAAGCAGAAGCACAAGCGCCAGGACAACAAGAAGCACAGTCATCATCACCCTCAATACCTGTTGCCGTGCAAAACTTCCTCGCTTCATTGTTCAAATCCTCAAAGTAGGCCTGTAGTGACATCATTTTTCATATTTGTACTTTTGCATACCATAAAACCCTTGTGCATTTATTTCTTTCTTGTTCACACACACACACTTGCTCTGTCTATTAATGTCCACTAAACACCGTGTTACTATCCAAGACGTTCCCGAGGAGGAACAGAGACATGCAAATGCATCCTCGACTGAATTTGACCCACTCGGCCAAGCAGCCTACACAGAAGCTCCATCCGAGACAGGTGAAACAGGGCAGGCTGGATGGGTAAGCATTGCTGTTCAAGCCAAGAAATAATCGTATACAGATAACTCAATAAACGACCCCAGCGCGAAATGGACCGCTTGGAACAGCAAGCACGAAAAGAACGCATGAATGATCCTCAAGAGCGTGAGAATGCCATGAAAACAGCGCATATCATTGAGGAACACCTGCAACACTGAAAAACCTGGCTCCACAACGATATGGCTTGCTATCCTATCTGTCTTTTTCTTTTTCAACTTGATCTTGTGTGAATAAATATATATATTGAATATGTATAAAAACAAGTGCAGTGGGGTGGTCTTGGGTTTTGTTTGTGGTGGGAATGTTATGCAAAAAGTCGTTGGTTTTTTCTTCTCTAGGACGAACCGTCAAGGTTCTGGGTATTGTTGTTATTGTTGTTGTTGCTCTCTGAAAATGTATCGTCGTCTTCATCTTCTTCCTCTCCACTAGAATCTAAAGGAGCAGTTTAGTCTTGACCAGCCTTGCCATATTCAAATCCATGTTTGCTTACCTTGCTCTTGGTACTGGGCTAGCACCCTGCCTTGACCCTTAAATTCAAAGTTGAGAGCCGCTCGCCCTTGTTCAATCATTTTCTCAGTCATGCGACATAATCGAACAAAAGCCTCGTCCTTTTCCCAATCATCCTCGTCTGTCAACTAGATACGAGTTGCGTGTAAGCAATCATAGAGGATTATGCTAACTATTTAAAGTCATGTACCTGCTCTTTTGTCGCGTCCGCTAGCAAGACCGGTGCTACCACTACCTCTTGAGGATCACTTTGGACAACCGTGAGCAGTAAGATCTTAACTATATTTTCTTTTGTGCCTGTTTTACCTCGATATTTGCTTCTTTAATTTAGCTACCTGTGATGCTTGCTTGCGCACCGTGGCCTCCAGCATTGCGTTTACCGCTAGCAAAGATTGGTTGGATATTTCAAGATCTGCAATCTAGAGAGATCCGATTAGGAAAATATTCTCGAGTTCATTCCAAGTTCCAACTTACCTTGCGGTTTACTCTGGCCTCGTTCACTACAGGATCATCGCTATCTGAAGCATCCTCGTCATCTTCATGTTGGTTATCGTCTTCCTCAAAACTGTCATCGTTTTCTTCTTCCTCGTCGTCCTGGTCATCATCAGTTTCATCACTCGGAAACATCGGTTCGTCTACTTTGACATTTTCTGGCATCAACAACGGCATCGAACTCGAAGTGGGTGTAGAAGAGTGTGGCGGCCAGTTGACGGGTTTGGCGATAGGCATGAGTACTGAACGCGCTCTGTATCCATCGCTGCTGCTGCTACTGTTTGACGGACGCCGAGAAGGCCGTTGTAAACCTGCAACGGGCAACCTCGGTTTGTATATTTCAAAGTGCGGTCTAGAGTTTGCTGGAGGTTGTGGTGGTGGTATCGGCGAAGAAGGAGGTGGTGGTGAAAGTTTACGTCTTTGCGGGTGTGAAGAAGGTTGTTGCGAGGGAGGATGGTAAATGTTGATGATAGGTTTAGAGCCATCGTGGATCCGGCTTGAGACTCTAGGTTTACGAGTTGTTGTAGTCGTAGTAGGTGGTGCACTGGTGTAGCTAGCTACTGAATGGACAGAGGATGCCCTCGATGCTTTGCCAGGCGTAAAGCTGTGAGTTGGCCGAATGATGTTGACAGCCTTGGGCTGCGTCGTTTCCTTGGCCATGGAGGCAGGGCGCTTTCTGTTGTCGTAAGGACCTTTGCCAAACTCCAAAGCTGTACAACGTGGAGCAGGGAAGAAGAGAAAAATCAGCTCGTGGGTGCCCGTGCAAACTGCCTTTTGCTTATCACGGGCCTGTCCTCCTCCGCGCACCTTCTCGAAAATCACTTGAAGTATATATCAAGGTACATCCAGAGATATGAATTTTGTAAACACTGTACCGGCTGCTTTGTTTGGAAGATCATTTCGGAGGCATATATTCATTGTCTGCTTTGATACAATGATGACTATTATACTGATACGGATCCTCGACTGCAGCAACAGGCGTCTGTATTTCTTCTCCTAGCGATTCTTTGCCGAGATGCAAATCTCGATGTCCTTATAAATATCATGGAGTTCTAGTTGGTTTACCTTAAACCCAACGAATCAGAAGTTTGATGTAAAGTACTTAAATAGCAATACCTACAAATATTCAGCTACCACATCTTAAAAGCCATGCGTCTCCAGCTCCTTACGATCATCCTTTCTATGCTAGTCGCCTTCATCTTCCTTAGCTCTGTTCAGACACTTGCCGATTGCGTACAGAACACGTACAAATCGACCTACAATTTCTTACAAATCCTCCCACATGTGTGATAGGATGGCTAACAAGATAGTAATTCTTTAACGCGGGTACAAATGTTTGTGCCGATATATACGTGAATTATAGATGAGGCAGACATTTTTCTCTAATTTAATCAGCAATAATAAAAATGACTTGGAGTTCATTCCGTCGCCTTCATGAAAAACCGATTAACAGAAAGGATAAGTGAAGAAGGCATGGGAAACACAGACGGTTTAAATGCTAAACTCTACCATCGTTTTTAATTGAAAATAAAGGTGTAGTCAAGAACAGTGTCTTGTCTCCTGTGTGCTCATGTAACTCTTTGTCCTTTCTCGGTATTGATCCACTTGATATTGTCACCTAAACAGACGGTCGATCATGGCTCTTTGTTCCTCCTTGCTCAGTCTTTTAATAAAAAATGGGAAAGCGCAAACTTGAAGTATTCATATTCTAGCATGTCGTCACGACCAAGGTATGTTTCAACGGGGTTGCGTAAAACCCTAGACACACATGTAGCTTCTTTGATCCACTAAGCAAATGACTCCCAGGCGTGAGACCTCGAATCCAGAAACACAGTTGGAACTTGCACATATACTACGAGTACCTACCAAGGACTAGTACTTTCGTCCACTTGTCTTTGTCATGAGCGAAATCCTTCGCATTCAACTCCTTTCGGCGAGAACAGTTCCGCAAGGCTCTAAAGGAAGCAGAATTTCCTATTTACGAAAGATGGTATCGGTTGCCAAAGAAGAGCTTTCCATTTGAGTTGACTGATAGTTGTGCATGATAGCCTCCCGATTGGACAGATATTTTGAATAAACGAAATTACAGATATATTTCTTTCTGCCCTCACTGGCAGAAGATCTCTGCAGTTCAACGAGAGGAAGAAGCTCGATGCCGTCTACGAACGTAAAATAGACTTAATTATTGCTTGTCGCGACATGGAGTTCGGCCCGAGCGAATGGAAGAAAAAAATACGCCTGTATCCGTCGCATTGCGCCAGCAGAGCCAGAACATTATGCATGTTTCTCGTATTTTTTTTTCTTCCTTGTTCTATCCCTACTTCGCTCTGTCGTCCTTTACATTAGCCGGCTCATCTGACTTACCTTTTGTACCGCACTTCAACACAAAAAAACACACCACTTGTCAGCTCGGTACATTGTTTAGTGATCTTGTCAAAAATCTTCCTGTGATCGGAAGCTTCTGCTATGTGTACTATCGGTTCCCGAGCCTTTCTTTTCTTGATTGGTCAACGATTGCAATAAGCGAATAAGAGCTGGTATAGGCAATAACGGTTGTTTACAAGACAAAGTTGCGTCTCTGGCGACGAAGGATTCAAGCGTAGGCAATTAAGAATTCACATGAGCAAAGTTTGTGCCAGCTCCTGCATATAAAAACTACCGGATGTGCAAACCAGCATATGATATAAATGGTGTAGATCCAAAAAAGTTAGTGAGGGGTAGAGAGTTATTGATTCGATTACACATTTTCAACAAACATTGATTATGCTAGTTCCGGTTTGGACTTGGTGCAGATAATCACGGTATCGAAACAGCCATTCACGCAGCCGCAGCTAGGCGAAAGTTGAGATTAGTCCTGGAGACTGGAAATAGGTAGAACATTAAAGATGAAACATCTTATGGGATTGCATCGAAGACTTTCAACCACAATCATCCTATTGGAGCGATATCTGAATAGACCATCAATGGAAAGGAATGCATGTAAACGTAAGAAAAAGAAGATGCATTTTGAATGGAGGTTTATAGGAGTGGTACGGGAGAGGAAGTAAGGAATGTTTCCACCTTGGCTAGCAAGTAACATTTAATTCATTAAGCAATCGTTTGCGAGCGTCAATCTGCATAAACCACAACTCGAGGACGCTGTGCTTGCAGTAGCGAAGCGGACCAACTCGCCGGAGAATGGAGGTTAATGAAGGTCAAGCGGGTTTATTCTACAGACTTGGATCAATCATAAACTTTAGCGAACCAAGCGCACGAGTGCAAGAAGCATAAAGGCGCTTGTCAGGCTTAATAAAAGATGCTTAGACGATGTAAACAATATCGGAGGTTTCGCCTTCACGAATCCTTTGAATATCCTTGATATAAAGCTTAGATTCCGTTTTGATGTAAGGGAATTATTTATCCCGGCCCCAATACTTAAAACTGCCGTTTTATTCCAAAATGTGTCCTTCCTTCATCAAGGTAAACCTTTGCTTATGCTTTGACTTTTGGCAATGTTTCTGCTGAAGGAATTACAGCTTATAGAGACATACAGACTTTTTTGTAAATGATTTTCGTGAGAGATTGCTGCTCTTTGATTATTGTATGGGGCCGTCGATCGGATCGGTGAGGCAGAAGCACTCCAAACTGCTATCCGGTTTCCGATAATTTAGTGCTCAAAAGTACTTCTTCTGATATATGTATCATCAGAATGGTGGCCCAATTGTTCTTCGAACATTGTACTGGCTCATTTGGAAGATACGCCGATCATCTCCATGGCTGAATTAAACATTATTTGGATAGGGTCCAAAGTTGAGCCCAGATCGTGTCTCTGCATGGTCTCGATGTCAAGAGACGGCTATTTTTAACGGTCCCGAAAGTTGCTTGCATAAAAACCCGCAATAAGGCGACTCACGGTTTTTTTTTTTTCATACAAAGGTGGCAACAAACAGCCCAATTGGATGTCGGAAGCAAGTTTCCGACAGACCGGTAAGGAGCTTTCCACCGAGACCAGGCACCCGAAATTTGACGCCGAATATTTATTACAAAACGTGTTATCTTTTTCTTTCGCACCCCACCTTTTCTCTTCCCCACCCCTCGCCACGAGACATTTAATTACCCACAATGATAGGCACCAAGTTGCCTCCAGAGATTATCATAACCATCCTAAACCGGCTGCCTGTTCACAAGCTCATCCAACTTCAGCGCAAAGAAACACCCTACGTCGATCAGATACTATTACAACATCCCATCTTCCGCGACCGCCAAGTGTATGTGTGCCTCAGCGGCTGCGGATATCAACCACCTATCGCGATCGGCAAACCTTTGACGCAGGTCGCATTCACATCCAAACATGTCAAGTGTACGCCTTCCAGTTCGCCAACGGACACAGTTTATGCCTTGTATGTGGAGCGTTTGGATCTTTCCGAAATACACGATAATTACTTTGAATTCATGCCGTACCAAGCGAACGGTACGAACTGGGTGCACCAATCACAAGGCAGTACGGACTACATTATGGTTGCAATCGTCCTTGCACACAACGGTATCGTTTACAAGAGGTCCATTCATGCCATTAAGGCCCCACCTAACACCGCTGTAAAGCTGGCGCGGAAAGAAGGCTACTTTGAAGGCAACATCGAGCTAGAATCCAACGAGGGAAATTTTGTACGAATTACGCGCTGCCAAGTCGGTCAACAATGGTTTTGTAGCGAGTACGAGCTGACCTAAAGCGCGCGTCTGAATCTCCCCATGAAAACTACTGCTGCTGGTGTAACATTCATTCTCGTCGCGGAGCAAGCACCCAGCTATCGGTTCGTGCCGCTTCTCGGTCCAGACATTTTCTTCACGCTCTGCTACCTTGTTCTTGTTGAGCGCGGTGTTATCCGGTCCAGTCTCCTCACAATATCATCTGAGTGCCGGTCCGCTGGAAAACCAAGAAGCAACGTGGCAGCCATTGCTGACACGAGTGATAACCTGGAAATGGATGTAAATGGACATTATTAATGTCGAAGGAAAGAACTACTTTCTTGACGACCATTGTACCCAGAGAAATAAAAGATAGAAGGTTATCGTATACAAGTGATGTTGCTTATCTCTGCAGCGTTTTGATGAGATTAGGCCGCTGCTATGTAGTACTTGTCTGCAGAGAATCTGAAGGCAATAATTACCGGACTGATCGCAATAATATGCTGAAATTCTCTCTTCTTCATGATTCTGCTTTGTTGCCTGTCTCTGTCGAATCACATTCGATTGCATTGATATCCTCTTGTCATGTAATATATATGCAGGCCATTTCTGTCAATCTCAGTGTATGAAAATGCTTCAATTTTCGATGTCTGTGTGTGACCGCCTCTCGCCACGCTTTCGTTAATGTCGATTCGCCGTCAGGCACCAGCTGATGATTTAGGTACATGAGCAAAACTTGCAGAACTTCATTGCAGGATCTGATCGGCTACAATAGCATCGCTTGTAAACAAAACCTTCAACGCATACCGATGCACACCTCTGTATAATTTCCGCCACGATCAACGAGCACTCAATAAATATGCAATCCAGCTAGCTCGCGCACTCTGCAACGGCTTACGTCTCAAGACGACAGATCCTGACAACTTGCCGCCAGATACAACAACACCCACTGGTTCGAGAGCGAGCGATATCAAAGGACAGTTGCACGATCTATCTTTGGAACCGTTGCCTGTCAGAGAATGGGATTATTGCAAGTGGATGCATACATGCATTATCTGTATACGCTTGTTTTAACACTGTAAAGTAGATGACCACCCGGCTATCGAGATATCGATCTCTTTGACTGGTACGCCATTCGTCTTTTGAATTACGCTGGCCGTGATATTCATTAATGATATTTATAGTGAACAAGACTGCACGCTCGGAAAGCATTTATCTTATTCCATCACAGTCATCTGATATAGGACGTAAGAAAGAATCAAAAGATAACGTTCCAATGTTGTTGTATATTAATTCATTCTTGCAGACGAGTCATTCTGTTCCTATCCCCTTTTCCTTTTCAAAGCATCGCCTTACGTCGTATCCGAAGTGGTCGCATGGTTTCAAAAAGCTTTTGATTGCACGGCATTGCCTTTACATATCCCAGGCACGAAGTTAGAATCCATGGTTGAATGGTGGTGCTCTCATTTATTCGATATGCCGGCAAGCGAATCACAGCGTGTCCAAATGGCCCACACTCAAACTTACCGTTATCAGAAACTGGGTCTGGTCTTCACTGTACCCCAAATCCAAACTATTTCTGATATTTGCATTGATATACGGACAGAGGATCTGATGAATGTTTATGGCATGTACGTTTCTTTTTTTTTTTCAAACTGACTTGGCATATACCCGATTAATGTAAAGATACTAACAACTGATGTTGATAGCGTGCGAGCAAGCAAATTAACCATGATGGAAGCGATTCACGAACATATTTACAACACCATGCGTTTAAAGCTATCATCTTTGGTATTGATCAGAATAGGACTGCCGGTCGTATTTGTGACTCATGAAGGAAAACTCAAGGTAAAATTAACAGTTTCGGACCGGCGTTGATCATCCATTAATTCTCAGTGTTTAGTTTATTCCAAACTCACCAAGGGAACATGTGCTCAAAGTCTTGGAGGATTTGTGCTCGCTGGCGAGTTAGGGAAAAAGAAAACTATATTTACATTACTCTTTAGCATGCAAGTACATGTATACCATTGCATCAAACCTTTAATAACATTCAACTCTACTTTCATGGACAAAGCGAAAGTTGAAAACCCTGCATTCGGCTAGAATTCTATAGCACCTAAAGGACGAGTATATCATCTTCTAGTTTGGAAGAGAATAAAAGCATAAGAAACCTCACAGAAAGTTGGCGAATCGAGTATTTTCCAGAATACAACAAAGATGGAAGCGGCAAATGAAGGGTGGGCAGAATATCATTAAATGTTTAGGGGTAAGGCATCGGACTCCACACTATCGAGCACCACCATCCTTAGCACTCTCGGAACTACTTTCCACTTCTTCCACACGAAATCAACCTGCGGTCATCATGGACGATGATTCAGGCATGCTTCATTCTACTTTTCTCACAGTTATCCAGTCCTCGAGGCTCACGACGCAATTTGCATAGCAGAAATATGTCGAGTCTGTCGCAGTGGCGCAACACCCGATCAACCTCTATTTCACCCGTGTAAATGCTCGGGTAGTATACGCTACGTACACCAAGACTGGTAAGTAGTGCAAGTCAAGGTTGCATACGGCACACGAGCAATTGATCATATATGCCTACTGTCGCCGTTTCTCGTCCGTTTATGCAGCTTGACCGAGTGGCTGTCGCATAGTCGCAAGCAGTAAGTCGATAGATTTGGCGTTCACCTGCATATAATACTGAACGGTGCCGTACTAGATACTGTGAGCTGTGCGAGCATCCTTTTTCATTCACACCAGGTAAACGAGAAAAACGCGCTGCAAGCTACAGTGAGCAGCCTTGTTGATTGGATGCGATGTATAGTCTACAGCGCAGACATGCCGGAAACGTTACCAGCAATGTTGTTTGTAAGACAATTACGGAAGCGTATAGTCAGTGGAATATGTATCGCAGCTCGGGCAACTCTCGTATCCATCGTGTGGCTCGTGATACTTCCGTACTTTACAGTGTGGACATGGCGGTTTTATTTTTGGAGTGCAGAGAATTTATCACAATATCTTGGTCGGCTCAGGCAGCCCAGCGCATTCCAGCAAGCTAGCAATATTTCAGCACCATCAATTATTGAACAGACACCCGTATACCCGGAGGCATCACCCGTATCATCCATTGCACTTGCATCGTCCACACTTGGCGAGACTCCATCTCCTACGCCTTTTTCCAATGCAGTCCTCAACAACGATACCATCAATGCAAACAGCTCACTCTTCTCCCTGTACTTTAAAATCCTGGCCAAGTCAGCATCAATATCCTCGCGGATAAGTCTAAAGTAAGTGCATGTTTTCCAAAGCTCGATAGCATGTACATTAAGACAATCCATAGGCAGCTCTTATCGGATTGCTTTGAAGGGCAAGTCATTACATGTATCGTCGCCATTGCACTTGTAGCAGCCTTTCTTTTACGTGAATGGATTATCCAGAATATACCCGCAGAGCTCGGGCTGGATGATCAAGAAGAAGGAGCGGCGAATTTACCGCCGAATCCAGAAAATGCGAACAACGAAGATGCTGCAATTGATCGTGACGACCGCATCGACGATACAGGACAGGAATGGATGCAGGCCGAAAATACTGGAATACATGACAATGCGGAAGATCAACAGAACGTATTTTCAGGACGAAACCAGGATGACTCGGAATGGACTTCGGAAGACGAGGAAAACGAGACCGGTGCAAATCTGAGGAGAGGAGAGCCACCCAACGCGCCGTTACTGGGTCGCAACAACAGAGCATTGCTTCCCGAGCCTACTTTAATCGAGAATGCTGCACAGAATCCACAGCCTTTGCCGCCGCCGCCGCAACTTGCCGCTTTGGAAAACGGTCCTGAAAACGAGAACGAGGAAGAAAATATCGGGGACGATCTCGATGGAGTCATGGAAGTCATAGGCATGCGGGGCGACATGTTACTTCTTGCATCAAATTCTGTGCTTTTCTGTCTTTTGGTTGCTCTTTGCCTAGGTGCTACGGTCTGGATGCCTTACATTATTGGTATCGTCTTTATTTTGGTAAGTCGTGGAAGGATTGAGTGAACCGATACGTTTTCGGGCTAACGATAGATTTTCTAGTCTCGACCGATTGAAATATTCCGGTTCCCTCTGGAAAAGACTGTTTCTTTGGTCGATGCAGCGCTGGACATGGTACTGAATATATGCTCGACTTATATTATCCCGCGGATTCGCATGTTGTATGATACATTCCTAGCCAGCTACGTTGCTGTCCCAGAGAACATGAAAAACGCACTTTCGACTTCTAGCCAGCAGAATCTTCGGACAGGAACCGATATTTTATCGCAGGCTGATCAGATACTTCAAGCCTATATTCGAAATATGCAACATATGTACATCCGCAAAATACAACCATTACAGCAACTTGCGCTGACGAGATACGAGCAGTTAGCATTTGGACGATCGGGTCTCGACCGATTTTTATGCATAATTATTGGATATATCGTGATCATCGTGATATCTTCTTGGTTCGTCTCGAGAGCGCGCACGGCCTACGCGACATTTGGAGGGACACTGAGGCAAGCAATTCGCCAACAAGGAATAATACTTAAAGTCGGCATGTTTGTAGCCATCGAGCTTTTCTTATTTCCGCTGGCCTGTGGTATACTGTTGGATTTCATCTCGCTGTCTTGTTTCCAGAGCACAACGGTCAATGATCGGCTCGAGTATTTTCAGTCGCATCCAGCCGCCAGTATCTTCATGCATTGGTTCTTTGGAACGGCCTTCATGTTTGTGTTCGCCGTGCTGGTCACGATATGCCGAGACATTGTCCGTCCTGGGGTGATGTGGTTTATACGCGATCCGAACGATCCACAATTCCATCCGATCAAGGAAATTGTGGAGAGACCTGCCCTTACGCAACTACAAAAAATCGGCGCAAGTGCCATCCTCTATGCTGTTGTGATCGTAGCTGGCATTGGAGGCATTACATGGTGTCTTAATCATTTGGCGGCGGATCTTCTACCATTGCGCTGGAATTTTCAGTAGGTCCAATGATACAAAACTGCTCTTTTCGTTCATCTGACTAGTTACTACATTTCTAGCTCGCCGTTATCTACGATACCGATTGACTTTTTGTTTGTCCACATTGCAATACCTACATTGGCAAACTATTTTAAACCAAGCAAAGTCATAAAACAGCTGGCGCTAGCTTGGATGAAATGTCTAAGCCGGAAACTTCGTCTTACTTCATACTTGTTTGGAGGCAGGCACAGCGAAGAAGAGTGTAGCTGCATCTACAAAAATTGGAGAATTCGGCTGTCCGCCATGTTTTCTAACCGACTCTGCGAAGGGGAGGATATGATAAACCAACAAGACGGTCAATTGGTCCGAGCTCCAAAGCACGACAGCGTTCCCTTCGTTCCGGGAAGGAGAATGCTCGTCCCCGTTGATCCAATCACCCACGAGATACTTGATCCGGAAGAACGGCGTCTCGGTCACCCTGCAACGAGCAACCCAGGAGACGACGTGACGAACACAACGATCGTGTATACACCACCGCACTTCAAACAGCGAGTCATCATTTTCCTGTTCCTCATGTGGATATCTTTCTCCTTAGTCGTCAGTGCAGCTCTAGCTGCCCCGGTTCTAGTCGGCCGAGCTATTTTCCGAGTTGTGTTCCGGTCGACGGTGCAAGTGCACGATATGTATTCGTTCCTAATTGGCGGTCTTACCTTATTACTTGCGGTGCACATGGCCATCCAATGTTACCGAATCACAAAGGACGTGTATTTCCAACCAGGTGTAACGGCCAAAATATCGAAATTGCGTATGCATCTGGCATCCATACTTGACTGGGTTCGTTCTAGGTATATATTTCTCTGTACAACATAATGTCTAATATCTCGGTAATAATAGATGGTTCGATTGGTATATGTGCTGGCAATGTTTGGTGTGGTTATGCCCCTACTGTACGGACTCACTGCAGAGCTTTACATGATCCTTCCGAACCGCAAACTCGGTGAAGACGCTCCAACGATTCAGCTTGCCCCAATTTGGGCGCAAGGTTGCGCCTTGATGAGCATTGCACACGGACTTGCACGCATAGCTCCAAACAACACGTGGCTGACAAGATTTAGTCCGGTAAATTACATATTTGGCGTCACAAACAAAACATAATTATTGTTTCAATGCAGGCTGACGTTGCTTGTATTACTTAGATACCTCTTGCGGAAATCCGCAACGCCAATCTGTGGCAAGTAACCACCCAACGTGTGCTGCCTATGCTATCCATCCTATTTGCAGCCATCTTCGTGCCGTTTGTTATTGCTGTTCTGAATATCCGTTGGCTAGGTAATTGTCTATGTCAAATGCTAACATCCTCTGAATCAATACTCACGAAATTCTCTTTTAGCTGTCAACAACCCCGGCCTTCAAATCAGGATATTCCAAACCGTATATCCTGCCTTTTCTACTGCAATGTCAGCGTTGCTCATGTTAAGATACAGTGCCAAAATCGGGCAAAGATGGGCCCAGTCTGTTCGAGAAGATAACTATTTGGTGGGCCGGTCACTGCACAACTATGAAGAGAACAGTCATTAAAATAAAGATACAACCATCCTCTCATATCTTGCAATTGGCAATCCCCAGATCACAAGTTGCATACCCAGAATGGAGCTGTCATCTTGCAGTTTTCTGTAATTTTTGACAGGTGAACAAGCTGATTTACGGTGTACGTTAAACCTCAATCATCTATAGAGAGAAGCTAATGATTTTACTTGCCTGTTATTTGGTATGGGATAGCAACTTCTACAATCAACTTGGAATCTGTAGAAGTCTTAGATTCATTGTTCAGCTAAGTGTAATTCCGAAATCTTGGATAACTGCAACCATTTTGCAATCTCCTTTTTCTGCTTTCTCTTTGCATCTATTCTACAAAACTACCAGACATTGAATATCGATTCGTCAATGCTAAATATGAAACAACTAAATCAGAAATAAACCAAGGATCAGTCTTGAATGTTCATGTCCCGGACGTCTAAATATAATTAGAATGTGGTTGCGATAGCATCTCTGTTAAGCCAGCTTTCAACCTGCTCTCTAAAAGTAGTAGATGCATCGTATCATAAAGTGCAAGGCCATATTTTTCAACTACATATGTTGTGTCATGTTATCCCAAGCAATTTAGGTTTATCCAAAATTAACTAATGGTTAATGACTATCCTTTAATGGAGCTTGCCATTGGTAAAAGCAATAAAAATAATGGGGCGACTGAGAAAAGTAAAGTCTGCTTTTTAGGATGCATGTCCGGACTGTGCGCTCAGGGTGCAGTGCAACGTTGCTGACAACGTCCCGACGCAGAACGGTAGAAAGCCCGCCCGACAAAAAGGGATAAAAGGCAAATTGCGAATTGATGCTTCGAGCAGGATTTTCATTAAAGTAATGTTTTCCTGAGAAAGCATGCAGTTCCAGACCGACCAGTGAGCGAGACAGCACGTCACCAAGCGCTCTGTTTTTCAGGGTGGAATCTGTTTGCAGAATCAAGAGAAAACTCATAAATGTCGTACAAGCTTAATTGAACCCGACGAGTATAAAACCAGCTTCTTGAGATTGTAAGATGAAAAATCTATTACTTTATTTCTTCCCCATACATCGGCCTGCCCGATCCCCTTTCCTTTCATTATAAATGAAGCAAGTTCACTTCCTGTTTGCCATTGTGATGGCAGCGTTCATGGCTACGCTTGTCAATGCCATGCCCCTCCCAGAATCTTTCACTGTCGCGCATCTTCAGAAGCGTTGCCACCATTACAACGACAACAGCGATAATAAGCACAAGTCCATTGCCGCTGCTGCTTCTGCATCCAAGTCTGCCGCCACCGCTGCTTCATCCTCCAAGGCCGCTGCTGCCGCCGCTTCGTCGTCCAAGGCTGCTGCTGCCGCTGCCGCATCTTCATCCAAGGCTGCCGCCGCTGCTGCTTCGTCGTCCAAGGCTGCTGCTGCCGCTGCCTCGTCCTCAAAGGCTGCCGCTGCTGCGTCTTCATCAAAGGCCGCTGCTGCTGCCGCTGCATCTTCGTCCAAAGCTGCTGCCGAGCGCGCCTCAAAGACCACGACTACAACGACCACTACGACGACACACACTCCCAAGCCCACCACAACGACGACCACTACCACTACCACTACGACCACAACCACGACCACGACCACGACCTCAAAGAAGGCTGAGCCGACTTCTGACTCTTCCAGTGGTAGCAGTGGAAGTTACGAATTCAGCGGCGATGGTACTTGGTACACTCCCGGTCTTGGTTCGTGCGGTATTACCAACAGTGCGGAAGACTACATTGCTGCAATGAACTATATCCAGATGGAGAACGGCGCTAACCCTAACAATAACCCCAACTGTGGCCGCCATGTCCAAATTAAGGGTCCCAACGGCACTGTCAAAGTCAAGATCACTGATACCGTAAGTGTAGTGCAACGTAACCCCAAAATAATTTCCTCATGATTAATACCTAAATTTATATATGATGCATACAGTGCCCTAGTTGCGAGAAAGGAAGCATTGTAAGTATTCGCTGAAATTGTGTGCATTAGAAAAAAAGATAAACTAACGTACACAATAATCTTTCAGGATCTCTCGCCTGCTGCGTTCATGGAGCTGGCATCCTTGGATACGGGCCGTATCGACATCGAATGGTATTGGGTTGATTAAAGTACTTTTATTTCTGACCACTGGTCATGCAAGATTTTGCTACAATACTTGTAATCTGCAATGTATTTCAGAATTGGTTGAGTGTATGTGTATATGCCACTTGCCAATAAAGAAGCATATCAGAGTAAAAGTTTACAACCGACTCAAAGAGATTGCAATGATTCGATTGGATGATCTTCCGTCGGATCCCAACAACCAATTCTTTCAAAGTATACGAGCATCCAATTGGGACGCATGCGTCCATTAGGTCGCAGGTACTTGTTTTCTATCCCTCCATGATTGCGAAGGTCCGGCACTACTTCATCTATCCCTCTTCCGATGAAATGGATCCTAGAGACCTTTAGGATTAAAGCAGCCGCTCAATGAATGCCTACATACCAAGCATTAAAAGATTCTTAAGAATCAGGCAGATTTCTGCGACATGCTGCAACCTATTACGCTCCTGGACAATCAATATGTGAGGTTGAAACTCAACGGCCGAACCAAACTCATTTCCTGAAGATCAATAACTTTCTCTGTAGTAGCTTATGAGATCTTTCAGGTTAGTGACCTTCAGACACTGACGGCGCACGGTAATCAAAGAGGGTTTCGTGCAGGATATTGGCAGGCTTTACAAAGCATCGACCTGACAAAATAGTTATCAATGACCGGACTTTGCTGCTGCTGACAGGATCGAACGACACAAGTTGGACTAAACTGCAGAAGGAATGTTCTTTTTTGTTTCGGTCTGCCGTGATACAGGACTTATTATTCTATTTCTTTTCGGCTGATGGTTACACATTTTATTTATACATTTGTAGACACGACTCGATGCATTTGTTGATAAAGGCTCGCTTGTAATTCATGTCGATTTGGAAAATATCTGACAGCTGATCGCGTACTTGCTTCTTGGTCAAATGCGAAAGCTCGGCCTCCTGCAAGATACGTTCGATTTCCCGCGCAATTTCTGATTCAGTAGGGAGCTGGATGTTGCCGACAGTGCTGAGATACTTTGAAGAAGCATAGTGTCTGGGAGATCGGAACACTTTTTCGTCGTCGGCATTCGAGTGCTCCCACATATCTCGCTCGTGCTCAGCCCACCGTTTTGTAGGGATGGAGTGCGGATCAAATTCGCCTTCTTCGGGGCCGACCGCTTTCTTTTGTCCGCGGTCGCCGAGTACAATGCGTGTGTTGCCCCATGAAAAGTCGTCAAAGTGCCAGAATGCGTAGAGAGGCACAAGGAACGAAAACACTGGGATGGCCAGAATATATACAATCATCCATCCGATGTGCTCCCACTATCAGTCCAGTGCAGCGGGTTAGTACATTGCAAAACATGGAAGGATGTATATATATATATATACTTGCCTTGCGCCGTAGAATGAAAATAATAGCTTGCAATCCGTACACGCCGGCAAGCGTAATTATAGAAATAAGCGGCACTTGGCTTGTGCTTGTACTGAGTTGGTACAGCAGATAGACAAGGTAGCACACCACGGCCGGCATCACCAATGTACTTAACAGATCAAGCATAACGACGAACCGCATTGAAAAACAGCAAAATCCACAAAGTTCCGGTAGGAACATGAGTTCTCCAAGGTTATGCACTGTTGAATTGATCCATCGTCGACGCTGAGACAAGAGAACGGGCCATCTATCGGGTGCATTTGTCATGCAGGCAACATCCGGTGTGAACTTTGTCTTGTATGTGGGGAAATGCTTGAGAATGAGTGTGGTTAGATACCGGTCTTCGCCGAGATGCAAAAGGTTCTTTTTATGCAGCGTGTCCACGTTGTTTTCTGCATAGTCGTTGATGACAGCGTGGGATACCAGAAGCGGCCTGTTGGTTGTTGAGCGGATGCGATACATGCAGAAACATCCAGGCAGACAAGTAACAGATCCAAACAGCGATTCAAATGCTTTTGAGAGGTAGTGCGAAATGTAATATTCGTATACTTGGATCATCGTCACCCAGGTATCCTTCTCGTTTGACAACATTGTTTCACCGCAGAGACCGATAATCTTTGGATCTTGGACAAAGCGGGCCACCATGTGGTTCAACGCATCAGGCATGACCTCCGTGTCCGCGTCGACCATGAGCACAAACTCGTAGAAACTAGGATGGACACCAATGACATTTTTCAGCTCGTGGTATATCACTAGCTCGAGCGGTGTCATGGGAGCGTCGTAGTGAACCTTGTTAAGGAACCGCATTAAGACCATCTGAGAGTCTCGCTTGCCACGGTTACCAGATTTTTGTCGCTCGTTGGGTGTGCCTACTTTGACAACCACAATGTAGGGGACTACGTGGCCCGCATGCTCGTATAGTCCAGAGTAAACCTTGGCCATGTTGTGCTGCTTTTGGCCCGGACCAAGCGAAAGGAACGAAACCGGTTCAGGATCAATGGAAGGGTCAACGCCGAGGATATCCAAGACAATGCGTGGAGTTGAGCGATCGTTGCCGCTGCCGACCACCATGCCATCTGCAACGAGGAAGAGCAGTTTGCGCTTATCGTCGTATTTCAATGCAGCCACGGAATCGATCGTCTTGCGCAAGGATTCCTCGCCTTCAGTGTAGCACGGCACTTGGCATACAATGAATTTATCAAACTCTTCATCCTGTGCTTTCGCCGGCACCAAACATAATGCAGCTAGGAACTTGAACAGGATCACGCTACACAGAAATGCAGTAATGATCAAGAGTAAATATTCCGAGAATAAGCATTTCAATGAACGACGATTATCCACTTTGCCAACAAAAAACAAGTTGCGCAAGCAAGTCAGCTGACGAGAGCGTTTGTCGGGATCCATGGGAAGAGCATCAAAGTGGGCAGTGACATCGGTGCCGGCTAGTTGTCGAAACAGTTCTGTGATAGAATTATCGATGAAATCCGCGCCTGCAGTGTCGTTGCTGGGAGGCATTGCCGGTTCGCCGCGAGGATGCAATTGGACGCCACCGAGCATGTAGGATGTCAAATCATACACGTTGCCGTGGAGCACTGCCCATCGACGTTCAGTACTGATACCGCCAAGCTGGACCGGGTTAAGTGCCTGATTTTTGATATCGTCCATATCGTAGCCCATGAATCCCAATCTGTAATTCCTCCGCAGCGACATCATTTGCTCAAAGTACCAGTCGGCTCGGTAGTCATCTTGAAAGTATCTAAAGTCGTGGTACTTGGCATTGGAATCAACGATATCGATGTGTGTCTCCAAGGTCAACTCTGGCGGAATTGGCGCATTGTTACCGTCGCACAGCGCCGATACTTGCACAGGGAAGAGTCCACTGACATCCTGACCAGCGTACTGGAACAGAGCACTGGATGGTATGACTTCGGGTGCCCAATGGCGCGGTGCAAACGAAGTCAGGTCGAATACTTCGCCGCGGATGGCAATGTATGCATTATCCTTGTTGTTTCTCGCTTGAAGCTCAGAGTGTGAGTAGAGATCCTCATGTGGACACAGCAGCTGTCCAAAGAAACAGATGAACCAGATCATGGCTGCACATAAAAGAAAAATCAATACGCATAGTGTGAATTTTTCACGCCATGCCATCCGGATGTCTGCTCGACGCATGCCACCAATGCAGCCAAGTACAAAGCCTGGAATCCACCAGGTCGATATCCAGGTCAGTGTGACCCAAAATGCACGCGCGGCCGTTGGACGCTGCTTTTTAGTTTTGACAGTTTTCTCCTTTGGGATCTTTATGGTATCATCGCTTGCAAGCTGGGAAGACGTGCGCACGGACGTCGTTGTGTCTGTGTAACAATGTGTTCGTCCGTGTTCGTCTGAAAATACGGATCCATCAATGACAGACGCGGCAACGTCGTATGGGCTCATTGGTGGATTGTTGTTATCATCGTTGTCTGTATATACAGCTTGATCAGTATGCAGACGCAATGCCATCTAAAACTATCTTACCAAATGCGATTCCACGCGCAGCGGAGCGAGCCTTTCGTTGCTCTTGCTTTTCTGCCGATCGTAATTGGTTTTCAAGTATTGTCCAAGCATTACTGTCAAGGTAAACCTGAAAGAAAGTGAAAAATAAAGTATATATGTCAATATTTAGGGTAAAATTCAGCTTAAATCTAGAAAGACTTACATGATCGTATCCAATCACCATCATACGAACATTCCAATTAAATACACCCATTAAAGCATGGCACTGATCGCTTGGAGAGACCTGACCGCCGTAGTCGCTGATACTCGTCTCTTCAATCAATTCCTTGTATCTTTCACAAAACTCATCGATGGATATGCGTACGAGATATTCATGTCTTGCACGCAGTGCCAAATCCACTAGTTGATACATTTGAACCTGACCAGCAAGCTTTTTTGCATCGCATGATTTTGGCAGATTGAGATCGTTTGGTCGTAAGCATACAACCCACCACAGCTGAGTTTCTTGCAAGGTGGTGATAAGCTCGTCAATAGCATCGGCGACCTGGCCAAATCGTGTCTGTATTTGTTGCTTCGGCGTGCTCTCCCGTTTATTCTTTTTGCGCATTGAAGGTGACCTGTGAGGTTTATATGACTGCTGCGCGGATACTATTGTGCCACATTTTGTCTGGGACTCGCTCACAACCTTTTGTGAAAAAAGCTGCTTAGCAAGCTCGTTCGTACAGTTATCGCTTTTGAACAGCGCGACATAGTCAGCGTTCAGGGTTTCTGCATTTTTGGACGCGATCTCTTGTACATTGTAGGCAACCGGTCCCGAAAAATGCTGGACGCAGAACGTGCCAGAGCGTTTGATCGTGAGTGCCGGATCCTGTTTGCATTCGCTCAGTTGCGCCTCTATCTGCTCAGCAGTCGTGCACGCTGCAAGTTTTGAGGTAATCTGTAATCCCGAAGCAAAGGAAAACGTTACTGGATCGCGATCAACAGGTTTCTCGGCGTAGACCCCGGCATTGTACTGGAATTGATGCGATAACATGAACTGCTGCAGTTTCTCGTTGGCAAAATGGACACAAAACTGGTCAAAGGACTGTGCAGAGCTAGTGCCTGGAAAGTCGAGAAGGCCTATGAAATTCTGGAAAGTTGATTTGCATAGTTTTCGGTTGATTGCTTCGACAATCCAACTGAACAAAAGAGTATATAGGGTCTGCGCTAATTGATCCCTTTGAACCCCTGCTTGTTCGGCTGTCAGGACGACCGTTGCCATTTCTCGCTGTACTAACTTGGTCTGGTATGTAAGCACGTTTTCGATATCTCTTGGCTCAACACCGAGTAGCTGAGCAATTGCTTCGAGCTCGTTCGGGTTCTTGACGATGACATCTTGCTGCCGCGTGCTAAACTGGATGTTTCCGATGCGCAGAATGGCTGTGAGAATGTTTACAAGCTCCTGCCACGTTGCTTTGCCTATTCCAAGCGCTTTCATATCTGACTTGAGATCCATCAAGTCCTGATCCTCGTCAGCGGCGGTACGTGCAGCAGCTTCTCTATTGTATAGAAAAGGCGATGTTTGCTGCTGCTGTGCTATTTTGTAAAGTACATTGTAATTCGTCTCTTCAGAGGCTTGCGGTTGAGTAACACGGGATCGATCGAGAGTATAGTCGAGAAATTTAGCACCAATCATTCGACCTCTTTCGTTGAACTGCAACTCGACAAAGCTGCCGAATCTGGATGCATTCGTGTTGGCCGTTGCTCTGCAATTTCCAAACAGCTCGAGAACTCGGTAGGCACGCTGCACAAGATCCTGCACGCGCTCTATCTTTTTGTTATTGCTGCTGCTTAACGTCATTAAATGTAACAAAGCCGCCTGCCGCATTTGCGTCTTGCCACTAGCAGTAGCACCCCTGAGGAGTTATTGCAGATTGATATTTTCGATAAATACTCGTGATAAATAATTTAGTCTGTTGAAGCTTACCTGAAAACAATAGATTGATCATTACCCGTTCGTCGTAGATGAAAATACGCCTGGTTTACATGCTGGAAGATATGCGGATCAAGCTGCTGCGGGGACCTGTGTATAGCAGTTGATGTTTCTTTGTATTCAGATAGATAGCGTTCAGAGAGCTCCTGCTGTGAATCGGAAACGTCTTGATAAGGGTTGATGTATACAAGCGTCGAATTACGTATACGTGTATAAATTTTGTTCTCCAGAAATCGAGATCGAAGTGTGCTGACTATCGCTTCCTCTGTCAAGTTGCATATTTCTGTCAAATCATTGCAAGTATTATTCATGGTCACAGAAATTAATAAGGAATGATTATAAGAAGCCTAAAAGGCAGTGTAAAGGTGGGGGTTGGGCAGGATTTATTAGAAGAAAAAGAAAGAGAGAAAGAAAGAGAGAAAATAGAAGGAAGGGAAAGCTTGCTTGTTAACTGCTGCTGCAAAACGAAATAAGATGCCCCTTTACCAACCCCTCCTCCCCGAGGTCTCTTCCCCTCCTGTTCGCAGCCTGTCGCCTTTCTTTACAAAGATGAGTTTTGGCGCCCCCTTATTTTCCCGCTTTGTGCCCCTTTGAAGCGGAACGTGTTCCTTTACTACGACCAGTGTTTGGACATACTGGTCGATCCATATCAATAATGCTTCCTATAAATATACATACAGCTGGACCTTTCCGAATCAATAACCAGTGTTTGTGCCCATAACAGATCACCAACGCACGTACTGCTTTGCGTCTCGCGCATTTTGCAATAACAACAATGAACTGATCAGCCACAGGATTTAAATATCCATTTTTCCTACAATAGATTCTTTGTAACGATAATGCGTCGATCATAGCTATTTGCCTTTACATATAGCAGCATACTATGCCGCTTTGACAGCGATCGTGCTATTCGTTGAGCAAAAAGTAGCCTTGACTCCGAATTCTTATCTCATTTTCGGGCAGCATGTGATGGAAAAAGAGCGGGGACCAGTTTTTCCCACAAAGACTGTTTTCGCAGGCGTTAAAGTTTTTCGTGTTTGACGTCTCCATGCAATCGTCCTCGCCGCCTGCGCTGCAGCAATCAGCAACCGTGAAGTCCCAGACTGAGACTTTGAAGCAGGCACAGAATCTGGACTATGTCGTGCGATCAGGTATAGCCGGAGGTGTTGCCGGTTGCTTGGTAAGCTATATTAGCATTGCGTTCACTTGCATTGCGCACCGTTGAACTAACCATTTTCCCAGGCCAAAACTGTCATTGCTCCCTTGGATCGTGTAAAGATCCTTTTTCAGGCGCGGAATCCCGTATTCGATAAATATGCCGGTAAAGTACTCGAACGCCAGAAACCTCTATGCAGCGACGTCGCTCACCCTTGCCCGCGTATACAGGCACATTTTCTGGTGTTTTCAAGGCAGGAAGAGACATTGTAAAACATACTGGCCTACTTGGACTTTTCCAGGGCCACTCTGCGACCTTAATCCGTATATTTCCTTACGCTGCGATCAAGTTTGTTGCTTACGAACAATACCGGGCGGTATGTTTCATTCTTTTCGATAGTCAAGACAGTTCACTCACACAATTGCATTAGATTCTGATGCCTACGAAGCAAGGAGAGTCAGCTGCTCGTCAGTTTGCAGCGGGTTCGTTAGCAGGTGTAACGTCCGTCATGTTTACATATCCTTTGGATCTGCTGCGAGTACGGATGGCATACGAGGTACAACAGGAAGGAAAAGGCAGACCAAGACTGTGGACGACATTTAAGCAAGTTTACAACGAACCTGCCGCTGGCCGGCAATGGGGAGTGAATTGGAGCTACTTGAACTTTTACCGTGGTTTCTTACCGACGGTGGCTGGAATGGTTCCTTACGCAGGTGTTTCCTTTTGGACGTATCATCTGGTAACCCGTTATTGTCGATACAACCCTGCAGTGACGCAATGGACACGGAAGCCGCTGGATTTTGATCCGAATGCAAAGGAGCTGACGCCTGCTCAGCGACGCTTCGCAAAGAAACCGCCGTTGAAGACATGGGCTGAATTAGCTTGTGGAGGAATCGCAGGATTGGTAGCTCAAACAAGCAGCTACCCCTTGGAGGTATTTATAGGAACAGCATATGTTTAGTTTATCCTCATCTTTAAGACTTGTATTCTTTTGTTTGTTTCAGGTCATTCGTCGGCGTATGCAAGTTGGAGGTTTGTTAAGCCCTGAGAAGTTTGTCAGTTTTGCGGAGACTGCCAAGGATATATATCGAACCAAAGGTTTCAAGGGATTTTACGTTGGTCTAAGCATTGGCTACTTGAAGGTGGCGCCAATGGGCGCTGTGAGCTTTGCCGTGTACGACCGCATGAAACGCATTTTGGACATAGACTAGGTGACAAGAAGCATCACCATAGACTTGTACACTCATTTATACCCATTAACCGCTTCCAATGTGTATACACTCTCTACTCGCCGCGTGTATGTTTCTATTCTTTTATTGCAATGTACAATAGCCACTCTTTTTTTACATTCGATGACTGGTTCCTTTTCTGCTCATGCGCTGCATGTTCAAATACCCGCCCGATTACAGCTTGCCAAAGACGGCGTTTGAAATGAACCTGAAGCACACTTGCTTGAAAAACGATCCCTTGTTCCCCTTGCTTTTTGCTTGCTTTCCCTTTCAGACCAAACTAGCCTTTCGTACCTTTTGTAAGCAGCCACCACGCCTGGTTGCGTGTGGGTCAAAGAGAACGTAATCCCACCAAATAGCATGCTCCAGCGACTGTTCCGGACAAAGTCCGCTTTTAAAGATTACGACGACAACCATACAAAATCGTTACTGGAACCTGAATCGTTCGTATATTTGACGCATGGGTCAAGTAGTAATGTACCTTACAATGCTGTTTCAGATGGTCACCCGCATCCCTTGGAGAAGACCAGCTTCGGATCTTGATCTGCCAGGATGTTGGCGATACTTACAAATCCGTTCTGTATGATTCCAGTCAGGACGTGTCTTTGTCACCTGTCCGAGGTGCAGCTCGGGGCGAATTGGCGCGTTCGTGGAACGGAAGCCAGGGTTTTTACACGAGACCCAACGGCGGGCGAGCTATGGATCGGAGAAATGATGGACGAACGCCTATTGTTGCCAACCGACCCATGTCTCATCATGAGTATCACAGCTCCTTTCAGCATTCGACGCAACGTCAGGTACAACTGACATGGAACAAGTTGAAAAGCGCTCGATGGTTCTGATTATTCTTAATCAGGCAAGTCGCCGACAGGATCTCCTTGGCGACATGATATTTGGCACAGCGCCTCTGGCATATAAGGGGATGAACACTAAAGTGCACTGCAAACGTGACAAGGAGCCTCAGATTGTGCTTTCTAAAGTGTTTACAATCAATCCGCGTGATACGGACGCTACCCGAAGAACTTCATTTTCATCGGTGAATAGTGATTGGTCCACCGCCTCTTCGCCTGTTGGGGCACCATATGCGAACGAGCACACCCGCCGCTCAGCATCCAGCTTATCCGTGCAACTGGATGATAATGTATCGGAACTGTCAAGTGACGATGAGAGGTGTCGCCAATCTCCTTATCAGGCATCGCCACCCACTTACCATCCATTGCGGTCCAAAAGATCATGCCGGTTCAGCCAAACAAGCATAGAAAATGGGTTCTTCCGACCAATGCCTCTTCCCACCACCCCGCTCTTCACCGAGCCTGGTAGCTTGGATAGCGCTAGCACAACGACGGTAATAAATTGCAATGTTTTTGAGCTTTGCCACGTTGGTGTTTATTGCTAACTTTGTGAGCAATGCATAGTCAATACGAAGCTACTCCAGGAACACGAAATATGCGCTTGCGATCATCATCACCGTCGATGAGAAAGATCAAACGCTATTTGATTTTATATTCTCACATTTTCAACTCATTGAAAACCATCTACATCATTTGCAATCCATACTATCACAAACTCTCTCGAATCATTTCCGGGGAAGCTCATCAATCACATCATTGCATCATCAGGCACGTAAAAGAAGGATAGAAAAGCGATCACAGCACTCGTCTCTTAACGCGAACTCCATCTAGTCCCGACGATCTAGGGGCTTTCCGTCATACAGTTTGTTTCAATATGATTCGACTCTTCTGGATGGTATATCTGATTTCAAGCGAGCATTTTATGACCTATATAGAGTGCCTCGGATTCAGGTGAGATATACCAAATGCTTGCACGTAGGGATAGATTGTTGTGCTCACGATCTAATATGCAGAGGCCCTTGTGGTTGAACATGTGCACGTTTCCTCAGCGCAAAGCGGAATACGCGCAAGCACTTGTACGCGAGCTTATTTCGCTTATTGATGAATTCGACAACAAAGCCCACCACTTTATCGTTTCAACGTGTATAACTGCGGTTTTAATGTACCATTTATCTTGGGTACATACTGTGGCACCTCCAGAAGAGGATATGGTTAGAATACTTTACTGAAATTTTCTTTATCTGTGTCACAACGTATCGCTCACCATCGGTCTCCATAGACGACACTGTATCAACACGGCAATTATGACCCGCTTTGGGCTCAGCTGAGGTTTGACAAGGTCATATGATGTCAGAAACAGGGACATGAATGAATTAACCTCCAATGTGTCATTTTAATTTGGCAAGTGATCTATACGGATATGTCGGTACTTGTGCCCGAGTCACAAGAACAATCGTCGTCGGTGAACGCCCATCCCTCGTTCGTCGCATCCTGTTTGTGTTGACTTATCTGATACGGTGCAACGAAGTCTACGAAAACATCGAAACCGTCGCAGGACCAGTTATGCCTGGAAATATATTTGCGAAAGAACGCGCTGTAGAAGATATTTTTGTCACTAGATTAGAGGATAGAATTGCAAGGCAGCTTATGGGATCTGCGACAGACGTTGAATCAATCGCCATACCGAAAACGCAGCAGCAAAGTACCGACGAATATCAACCATCCGAGAGTCCCGAATCGCTGGCTGACAGGTCTACATCGACGTCATCCAGTAGCACACCGAACATGACTCCTGGTGGACAGTGGTCAGCAGATGATGCCATGCACGAGCGGGTTGAACAAGCAGATGAAGCAACGGCAGCGGCAGCTTCGGCTATGCTTCTCCCTGAAACACACGGTGATCTTAACATTAAGATACCCTCGGACGCTTATCCGGTTCCAATGTTAAAGTAAGCTTATATTATTCACTGATATGCATGTTATGTAATCTAACCTGACCTTAGGTCAACGGTGTGTCGCATGACTCCAGACATATCACGACTAAGCAACGACGAGAGTGAGCCTGTAGAACCAGCACACAAGTTGTACGCGAAGTCTTATGGCAGATCACTGATGGCCACGTACTGTGACACTTACAAATCAGACTTTGTACTCATGGGAGCGCCAAATACCCTCTTTATCAATCAGCTAAAGAGTGACCTGGAAAAAATGTTGCACCAATTTGCTCTCTCGGATTCTGTCAATATAGCCACCGGTCTTATCATTGATACCAATATAAGGTTAGTGGTGGAGGGCATTTTATAAAATATATACACTTCTTCGAGCTGACTGATGACCTTTTTGTATAGCCGCTGCTACGCTTTGCATCAGTATTTTCCGCTGGGAGACAACGAAGATGGAGATCTTCATGAATCCAGTAAACTGGAGGAACAAGATGTAAAAATGTCCAGCATGGTTCGAAAGTTGTTGATGGATATGAAGAAGCAAAACGAAGACGGAGCAGACGCAGATAAAGTAAGATGGAGATACTGCTACCGAAAAATATCCATGTTTCATTCATTGACCAGATGTTTAGCTCCTCGAGACATTTGAGGATGGACTGCAACTTGTATACCTCAAGAGCCTTATTTTACATGAAAGGCTCTATCTGGATGACCCCGAACTGCTGTTTAAGCAGATGGAGTAAGTTTTTGAATATTGCATTGGATTACATATATATGTATACTGACCATACGTAGGATCGACGAAAGCGATGTTCCACTTTTAGCGCATGTATGCAGTTGCTACAACCGTAAACCGCCAGAGGTCGTAATGGATTTGGTTCTTGGATTGAAACGTTGAAAAACTCTCTCGCCTTGTTTCCTTTTTTGACTTGTTCTTTTTTGTTTTACTTTCTCTTTACACTTCTATTGTAAATACTTTGTATGTATTCTTCCTGTCTTGAACATATAAAATATCCCCCCTATTGTGTATCAAGATCGACGTGGGTATTATTGCACAAGTTGGCATTCGTGCCGTCGTCGGACATACAGGCTGTCTTCCACAAGATCAAATGCTTCGAAATATAGGTGGTTGTTGGCCGTGAGCACGATGAACACGCGTGGAACATGGATCCGTGAGGCAGCTTGACCGATGATCATTGCGATAGACCTTGATATATCGGATAATTCTTTATCGACCATGCTTGCTGCACTAGCAAGCTCCATTAACGCTGTCGTCCCTTATAAACGGAGAGTCGGTGACGCGCAAGCTTGGGAATTCGCTTTGCAGTTTCTAATAATCCGCGGTCATTCCCCTTCGTGGCAGTGTTCTAGTGTTAGTCACTGCTTCTAAGGAGCACCGGTTGTTGACATCCATAAAAGAAGCTTTGAGTAAAATATACTGCCGATATCCGCTCTGGTCTTTCCAGTTCTGATAAAATGTGATATCCACAGGATCTCAAAGGGAAGCCTTTAAACCAATTCCCAACCCAACGTGAAGAACCGGGAATCCGCATAATGCGAAAGCGCCGAGATATACGCCGCATTTCAGGGACGGCCGAGCGCCAGATAGTTGCTAGATATAAATTTACCCTTATAACTCTTTGAATACTTGTCCCTTCCGCTGTCTTCATGGGTATGCTGATTTTCAGCAGAGTTGTTACTAGCTATACCAATATCTACAATCATTCAGTATGTGCACGTCAGCGATAGGATCATAGATGCGTTACCTGCTGGAGTTGAGCAGAGAATTGCTCCTAGCTCGTCAGGAAGCTTTTCTTCCACATTTCCCAACTCTTCGACCACATTTAAGATGTCGCGATTGTTGGGATCCAAAGCGGACACTGTATCATCGTCGTCGCAAATGTTTGCCATATTTTGCTCATTTGGTTGCGATCGTTCACCTGAGCTGATTAATTTTCCAAGCGCTGCTTCTTTGTCGGCGACTGTTCGATTTTCTTCAGCAAAACGTGTAGTAACATTGCCGAGTTGTAAGGAGTCGAAACGCGTTTGGTTTGACCTTTCCACATTCGACGCGGCTGGCGGGGTTGGAGTTCATTGCCCTCGACTGGCCTTGAAAATTTGAAAGGCTTCTTTCCTCCTGCGCGAATACGACGACACACAGCGATCATGGTGACTTATGGAGGAGGTAAGCTATTGTTAGAGATCATAAAAGAACAAGAGTTATTTTCTCACGCTCTGGTTCTGTAGACGAAGTCAATGCGCTCGTGGTTGACATGGGCACTACTTCAACGCGCGCTGGTTACGCCGGCGAAGACACGCCGCGAGCCATGTTCCCTACATCGTATGGCTACATTGACGAACCGGACACAGATCCAGCGCCAGCCAGCAGCGACGGTGATGTGACAATGAGCGAAGCGAATGCGCAGAGAAGCAAGTACTTTATTGGCGACAGCAAGGTGCATACCTGGCGGGAAAATATGGAGGTGCGCAACCCAATGACAGACGGTCTAGGCAAGTCTTCTCCACCACCACGGCAGAAAGATAATAGAGATCACAAATATTAATATATACGGCAACATTTGTAGTGAACGATTGGGACGCAGTAGAACAGATTTGGAATGCAACTTTTCGGGATATGCTTCGCGTTGATCCTGCACAGCACCCGTTGCTACTTACTGAACCAGCATGGAACACGACTGAGAACCGCGAAAAGGCTGTCGAGTTGGCGTTTGAAAAGTTTTCATTCCCTGCATTTTACCTTGCCAAAGATGCTGTGATGACTGCGTTAGTTGTTATTGATTATTTGGGAAAATATGCGACGTGGCAAAACTGAACCTCGTTTCACGCTATATAGATTCTCGGTTGGTCGTGCGACAGCTCTAGTGCTGGACTCTGGAGGCGGTGTAACAAGTGCAGTACCTGTCTATGATGGCTATGTGCTGCAGAAGGGTGAATTGCATAACCCTCTTGCTGGCGACGTGGTATCTGCTCAAATTTTGGATTATCTCAAAAACGATGTACACTTGGACGTGACACCACAGTACAAAGTCGCCAGCAAAAAACCAGTGGAAAGCGGACAGCCACCTCAAGTACAACTTTCTAATCGACCAAACACAACAAAGACCTACGATGACTTTGAAATCATGGTATACTTCCTTCACCTATCCTGTATCAACTAATGTTAACTATCTTTTTTGCAGCGCGTCATTCATGAATTTAAGGAATCTGTGTGCCAAGTTGCAGAGATGACTTTTGATGAAGGGTAGGATTGAATGGTATATTTTCTGTCAAGATCAGGAGCTGTTACTGAAAGGCTTTCTCTTTTTAAAGCATCATTGGATCACGGCCACAAAAGCCATTTGAATTCCCAGACGGATATAATAACCTGTTCGGTGTGGAGCGATATCGTATCACCGAATCATTGTTCCAACCAGCACAGTTCCTGCGCAAGGTACAGCATGTCGTAACTTGGTTCTCATTAGATATATATTTACCTAAACACGTATATTAGCCCACAAACCCTGAGACCCCCATCGCTACCCTGCAACAGTCGCAGATCAGCCAAACCCAAGGAATGCATCAGCTTATTTTCAACAGCATAAGAAATTGCGACATTGATCTTCGTCCGTTACTATTCAACAACATTGTGGTCACAGGTGGCAACACCTTGTTCCCTGGCTTCACCGAACGTCTCAACTATGAATTGCCTGTGCTTGCACCAGGAGTAAGTTGTTTTTATGTGGCAATAATTGGTGAATACCGTTTATTTATGGATTATATCGGGAATTAGAGCAAGGTCAAAATCCACGCAGCTGGCAACCAAATTGAACGAAAATGCAGCAGCTGGCTGGGAGGTTCGATTGTCTCGTCTCTCGGTACATTTCATCAACTTTGGATTTCTCGACAGGAATACGATGAGCACGGTGCATCCATCGTACAAAGAAAGTGTTTATAAAGTGATTATCATTAAAGTTTGATGGCGGTTTAGATATCGGTGTTGGTGTCAATTTATTCCGGTGACTCTTGCGGTTTGAGCTTTTCTTCCAGGATTTCTCTAAATCCGCTGATGATCTCGTTTTCGCGCTTAAGTTTCTGTTCCTGTGCATGTTGCAACAGCTGTCGCTTTTCTTCTGCTGAAATGACTTGGTTTTCCTTTCGAAGACGGACAGCATTCATGCGGCGATGTCTACAGTGGTTTTGCGTTAGATAACTCTTTTTTTAAGCCACGGAAGGGGAACTTGCCTGCTGCCACTCATTACATAACCCGCAGCTTCGAATTCGGCGATCTTGTCACCTGAGAGACCAATTTCACCACGACGAGGAATACGTTTTCCTTGCTGAACGTAGGCTGCCATGGCTGAACCTTCTCCAGGAAGCAACGCCGTACCATATCTATATAAAAAACAGAGAATCAGAACAAGGCCTAAAACAAGTACAGCGATTCGTAAATACTAACGCTCTCTCATCCATATTGTTGTCATCTCTGTGTGGCAGTATAGGACCAACTGGGGCAAGATCTTCAGGTAGATCAACTACGCAGTCCATGTGAATATACATAGCATAGAGAGACTGAGACGGGATATATATATCTACCTTGTTTCTCAACCCACATTCCCTCTTCAGGTTCTGGTTCTTGCTTTGCAGCAGGCGCCTTTGCAACTTGCGATGGTTTTACTTCCTTTTCTTCCTCTTCCACTTGGCTTTCTTCAGTGTCGGATCGATGTCTATGTTTCTTCTTCTTTGACGATCTCTTCTTTTTCTTGGAAGACGAGGACCGTTTATGCTTGTGTTTCTTCCGTCTTTTGCGTCTCTCTATACTCGAATCGCTGTCGCTTATGTCTGAATCGCTCTCAGAAGAATCTATATCGCTCTCTTCGTCGCTTGACAGCGCTCTGTGTTTGCGTCGTCTAGGCCGCTCCGGCGTCGGTGATCGTCGCCGAGGTTCTGGTGAAGGTGCCCACACCGTCTTTGTGCTCTCTTCACGAACTCGCGCGCGACTAGGATAAATGTGTTGTTGAGTCTATCATGCTTCTATACATAAACGCAAACCCTGAAAGATGATTGCTTACTATTCAAAATAGCTTTCATTGGGAAGTTTAGGGATGCCGTCTATCTCGTCGCTGGTGCTGTGGTATCGTCGAGGCGAAGATCGTCTGTAGTAACGACCTGGGCTCCTGTCTCGCCGATCATCGCGGCGAGAATATGATTGTGGCGACGGATCTCTGTCCCTTGATGACCAGCGTCTTTCTGGAGAATACGAGCGATCACGGGATCTGGAGGAGGAGGAATAGCTCGGCATGTGGATCTGTTCCAGGAAGAGAAATGGTGGAGGCCTTCAATTTCCGCTTTCTATTCGTTGCTGTGCGTGTACGACCGATTTTCGATGCTGTTTAAGCGTTCTTGGCAACGGTTCAAACTTTTCCGTAATAAAAGAAGTTCACACTACATTTTCAATGTATAAGGCGAGTATGCGCATTGCATATGGTTGAAATGATATATAGATGTTTAAGCCGTCGTAATAAGGCGTTGCATTTTACAGTAAGACAGCATGTTCTTTGTACACTGTATCTTTCAACTGCGTTGTTGCATAAAAAAGAACGTGGGCATTGAGGTGCGAATACACAAAAAAGAATATAAAGACAGATCTAATGTATATCTTCTAAAGCTCGCTGGTGGATCTTGACCAAGACTCGGAGGTGGTAATGGTATCTTGTTGCTTCTGCTGCTCTTGTCGTTGACGGATATCCGCTTGCAGAGCCTTCTTGTAGTCTGCTGTGCCACTTGGTGGAATGCCCGGGTTCAAGCCAAGCGCAACGCTGGGTGATACGCGCGAGAAGCCGAACCAGCCAAACTTGAAGACGAGCTCATTCGCCAAGATCTCACCAAACCCGAGCATGACGCCGTTGAAGAATGGAAGCACGAGGTTGACGGCTGCTGAACGGAGGATCCACAGGAGGGTTGGATTGCGGTACCACGGCTCGCGTCGCACAACGGCCGTGCTTGATTCTTTGACAACCACCACGTCTGCTGCGTCTGCCATACTCTGTGAAAGCAAAGAGTCCGTGTATAAGTGACACAAAGGGATTGATTATCCAAAAGTTCGCCCGACCGATGCGAAAAGTTATACGGACCTTCAACCTTGGCCCTCTCCTCACCACACGACCGTATACCCATGACAGCTCACGTACGTGACAAGCACTGAATCGAGGAGAGTGGGCGTAACGCAAATCAGCTAACAATACATCTGCACGGTTTAGGACGACTGGGTAGCAGCATCACCTTTCAAGTCACCGCTTCCACCATCGCTGTACCCTTCATTGGCTTTTATCTTCCTTTCTATTGGTCTCTTTGCAGGAGGCATGTTTGTCGTGTAAGTGTAGAGAGATTTTCGTGTGTATTATGATTACCATGTTACTCATACTTTGAACGATATATAGCCAAAGCCGCAACACATCGTTATTCAAGCAACTACAAGCATCCATTGTAGCTTCCCTCTTTCTAGGATTTGGTACAATCTTTACATCTCTAGCTGTCGGTGTCTATTTGTAAATTCCTTTTACTTGTTTGTTCGACAATACATGCACGATATTCCCCCCCCCCAGGAGCAAACGAGAGACGAGAAAAGGGTCAAAAGGAGTTGAGGTGACCTGTCGCCTAAAGGGAACAACGATAGGGAGCATCAGCATGGCGTGTATATGTACTAAGAGACGATATTTACTCAATTCTTCTTGTTCTCTTCAGTCCCTTCCTTGTTTATCACATGCCACTTTTGATACAATGTCCGGAGTGGCATTAACAGTCCTCGATCGAGTGCTTATTATCTTACTGGCTGTACTGCTGCTATGTCCTTTGCTCACTGTCGTCTACATTGCACTTTGCAAACGCCCCAAAGTCAACCAGGAAGAAGCTGAACGAGATTTTGTCATTATCCGCAGCACAGCAGAGATGGATCAGATAATACAGACCGAACAGCGCTTAAAAGCATCGCATTCTCAACATACGCTCGTCCTGCCACACAGCAACTCATCATCCGCCGTAACTCTGCAGTCACCTCCACCAGCTTACTATCACCAAAGTCATAACAATAACGAAAAAGTAATGTTAGTTTAAACCCAGCACATCTTTGTAAAAGTTCCACGTTTGAGTGCTTCATCAACAAATAATCTACTTCTTGCACTTTTTGTAATGGTTTATTGCTGGAGCAATACAAGTGAAAAGGGTTACTTAGTAGCTGTTCTATGTAAAGTGTTTTTATTGATCGACTGATACAGATATCAAGCCGTTATTAATAGACTTATTTATATTACTTGACAGTAGTAGCATCTGATATATGGAGTACCTTGTCAATAAAGTAAGGGCAGCGTTGCCAGGCAGATATTTGTAGTTAATGAGGGTTTCCAAGGACCGATCAGATATACTATCAATACAATGGAAGGTGGTGACAGGGACGGAGTCCTGTGTCTGGCGCAAATTTTGAAAACACAGCGTGTTGGTCGACAGCTTTTCCTTCTTACCAGCCCTGTCCCTTCTCCTGCCATATAATGACCACAGACGCGCCGATCGATGCCATAAAAATCGAGCACAATACTATTTCCAAAGAGCTTTCTCGCTTCCGTGCCTGCGATGCCGAGACACGTTGCTACTTTTGTCGCGAGTGGGCTCAATTTGTGTACAAGAAGCATTTCGCCTACAACACAAAGCAGCAACCAGAAGGCAATGCAGCAAAGTCGCTCAATATTTTACAAGCAGGTCGCTACCGACTGAAACTTCCTGTTGCTGAAAAGAGTCCCGCAATCGAGCAGCGATCGGGAGATCTTTTCGAGCCATTCAAAAAGATGCTGGAAGACCCGGCAGCCGCGCTTTGTCACGATAACAACAACAACAGCAACACGCTCATTGACGGAATAGTAAACAGATGTCAACGATGGATAGAGCAACCCAGCAGGGTTGTCACGTTGCCTGTTGTTTTGCGTCCTGTACACTTTGATCCATACGATCCAGTTCTTTTCGACGAGGATGGCCCAAAGGATCCAGCTCGTTTGCTAGAACCACTTGTCAGCGAGCGCCAACATATAGTGCTGCCAGCCAAAAACTTTCATCTGCTCAAGAACCTGACAGGTGATATTCTGCTCTCGTACAAGGAGGCCACGTGTGATCACATTCGACCAGAATGGAAATCGCCAAACGACCTTGAAGTGGATCGCGATATTTTCAACGAAAAGATGGAGAAGATTCGAAAGGGGCTCATGGCACAAGTCGAAGTGGCAATTACCAAAGCCTGGCAGCATCTTACAGAATTTTTGAAATCGCTACAAGTTTTGGATAAAGAACGCGCGACACTGATGGGCAGTGGATGCCAAAAGACGATCGATGATTTTGTCGAGCGACAAAAGATCCAGTCCTTTGACGACTATTGGGCAGTACTGGGAGAGCAATACAAAAAGAATAAGGCTGCGGTTGATATCGAAACTGTGGACAAAGCTTTCGAAACATACTTTGATCAGCTTGCAGTTCACACTCAACAATTCTTGAAAGAATTCGCACTCCCGCGACTCAAAGCCATCCACGAACTCGTCAAGAAACTCTGGGTGCTCGTCATATCCACGATCGAAAAAATGGCCGATCGCATGCTCGCGTCAGGGGAGAAGAATGAAATGCATCTGGAACAATGTAGAATGCTGTCGACGTCACTCAAAGACCTGCATCCAACTTCCGATGTGCTTGTCAACGTGGAGACAGTGCAACGAGACATTGAAGGCAAGATCAACGAGTACTTGGAGGATATCGCCAAGCTCAAGAAAGCCTACAAGGACGAAAATCAAAAGAACGTGCGCTCTCGACTGGAAAAGATCAGCGGCTCTAAAACTGTCAAGAAACAGATTAAGCGAGTTGCCAACGGATACGCTGGTCTCCGGCAGCACTTTGGAGCTCAGGTCACCCAAAAGATATTCCCAGAAACGCTGTTTGCCAAATTCGGATTGATCGTGGCCGAGGCATTGATGCAGGAAGGCGAGAATGCAGAGACAGTAGCCATCGATACCGTTATCCAGCAATTCCTTGAAGAACACGAAGAACTTGTCGAGGAACGCCAATACTTGATTGATGATTTTGAAGAAGGTGTCGTGACAGGACGAACGGAACTGGCAGGAGTCCTTGGCAGACTATTTATGACTGAAATTAAAAGGATCCAAGGTGAAATACAAGCGCGACAACGGCAACGAGACTTGCTGAAATCTTTTGGCGTCGATGTGGACGAAAAGGATGAGGAAGGGTCGGGCAAGAAGAAGAAGAGCAAAAAGAAGAAAAAGGCTAGCGGTTCAGAAACAACAAGTGCTTCGCCAACACCGTCTACATCTACCGTCTCGGACGCTGCCGCCAGTGCTGCCAAACCTGCGGCTTCAACAAAGGCTTCAGAAGCAGCAAAGCCAGTTGAAAGCAAGTCTACGGTAACACCTAAAGCTCCACCTACATTGGTCATTAAGAATATGTCCAGTCCTGCTAAAGAAAAAGAGACTGTCGCCGCTGCCAAAGCGTCCACTCCAACCCCTACCAATACCAAGTCTGTACCTGCTCCAAAGACTACCGCAAAGACCGCTGTATCCCCCAAGCCAGCCGTAACTAAGAAGGCAGAGCCACCCAAAGCAAAGGCCGTTGAACCGGTAAAACAACCATCGTTGGCTTCAAAGATCGCCGCGACGCTGCCTCCTAAGGAACCTGTGGAGCTGCCCAAGCCTAAGCAAACTGCCAAGCAAGCATCCTCAGATGGATGGCAGACGATACCTAGCAAGAACGGTAATGCTGCATCAGCTCCTGCTCCTGCGGTGAAAGAAGGTGAGTCTTACACACATTTCTTAATTAGCTTTAAGCTCGCTGTGCTAACATAATATGCTCAGCGGCATCTGTCGTCAAGAAGGAAGAACAGCCAAAAAAGGATGGTTGGAACACCGTGGCAGTGAGCAAAAAGGAAGAGACTACGAACGGTTCAGATAGTTGGAACACAGTTGCTGCAACAGCAGCTGCTAAAAAGGAAGAAACTAAAGCACCCTCCGATGGCTGGACCACGGTTGCATCTGGCAAAAAGGAAGAACCTAAAGCTGATGGCTGGAATACAGTAGCAGCAGCATCTAACAAGAAGGGCGAAGAAGCCAAAGCTGGTGATGGATGGGAAGCGCCCAAGAAAGAAGAAAAAGTGAAGACTGCGGCCGCCGATGGCTGGAACACTGTCGCTGCAAACAAGAAACAAGAAACTAAATCTGATGCCGATGGTTGGGGAGCACCGGCTGCTGCCCCAACTGTCGATGGATGGGGAGCTACACCGGTAAAGACTACATCGTCTTCTGCTGGATGGGATACTCCAAACAATATTTCAAGCTGGGACTCTTCTCAAAAAACTACCGTTGATGGCTGGAACACTGCGGCTACAGAATCTGCTCCAGCTGAAAGCTGGGACTCTGCACCTAGCAACCAAGACAAAGCAACTGGTTGGGGATCTGAACTAGGTGCCAAGAAGGATGAAGCGGCTGTCAGCGATGGATGGGCTCAAAAGAAACAAGCCGTTGACGGCTGGGGATCTTCGCCAAGCAAGCAAGAGTTTACTACATCGGATAGCTGGACCAATGACGAAGGTCGAGGCTGGAACACAAAACCTGCGCAGAATGATGACCTTGGAGGATGGGGTGCGGAACCCGCTGCCAATGCAGGCGTAGATGGCTGGGGTGCAGCTCCTTCTTCTAACAATGCATCCGGTTGGGTTGAGTCTAACTTGAAGAACAAGGCAAGCAATGATTGGAACGCGCAACCTGCTGCTTCTGCTGTAGCATCGGATGGATGGGGCGAAACCAAGGATAACTATCGAGCTCAGAAAACGCCAGAAGTAGACAACTGGAATAGCCAGTCCTCGAAATCCGTTGATCGCTGGGAAAACGTAGGCAAGGAAGCCAGAGCTCGTTCGAACAATGCAATGGGCAACAGCAGTTGGGGTAGCACCACACCTACAAGCGACAGAGGATGGGGCTCTCCTATTAAGACCACGAGCAGCGTGCCTATGGATGGGCACAACTGGACTGCAAATACGGAAAAGGATTGGAACAGCAGCACCGTTGGTGGATGGAATGCTAAAGAGAAACAGACCGAAGAATCAACAGAGGTTGTCAACTTTTCTCTAAAAGATTTGCTGCAACAACAGCAACAGCAACTGCAACCGCAAACTCCACCTCCAAATCTCCAACAACCGTCTTTGCTCCAGCAGCAGCAACAACTACCCTTGATGCCTCAGTCTGCTTCTCCTTCGATGCCGCCTGGTCTCAACAAATCCGAGACAACTCCTTCAGCCGCCTCGCTTGTTCAGATCGCACAGGATCAAGCACTTTCTCCTCAAAAGATCCTCGAGATGGACCGCGAGAGTATCGTCAAGGTTATTGAAGAACTGCAGCGAGAGAATATCAAACTGCTGCAGACATTGGTTACGACGCAGCAAGAAATGGCCATGCAATCGACCAGATACACCGAATTGCTTCAGCTGTCCCGCGAGCGCGAATCACAAATGTTGCAGCTATTCGAGGCACGCAAGCAAACGGAACTAGAAGAGGCTCGTCGCTACATCTTGTCGCTTGAAGCAAGAATCAACACTCTCGAGAACCAATTAAAGTCGACGTCTCACAAGGGTGGAGTCACTGCAGGTTTCGGCAACCAGGATCTGTTTGCGGGTTATCGCGAAGAAATGCACCAGCAGCAACGCAAGCCGTATTTTAGTCGTAGAGCTACGTTAAAGTGTGCAAACTGCGGAAAATCTGGTCACGCAAGTGCCGATTGCAGGGTAAGTTGTTAAAATGTCGTCCACGCCAAAACTGGTTTTCTTAGCAGCATTTTATATTTGATAGCTTGCCTGCCGCTACTGCGGATCGAATGATCATTTGTCCGATGCATGCCTTACAAACAACTAATGGTGATATATTAATAGTGTTCGTTCCGCACCCTGCCTCTCTTCTGCTCCATTTTTTTCTTTACCCGATATATGCACACCCCTTTCTAACATGTAACATAAACGGCATTGGTAATGTAAATATAGCCATTGAATACTTTTACATTTGCAACAGCAAGTAATTTGAGATATTATCTTTATAATATAAGAGAATTGACGAAGTTAATTTATAAAGATAACAATACAATCAGGAGCAAATATGATGCACCGGAAAGAAATGAAGAAGGAAGGATATCGAGAAAACAACAGACTTTAAGTACACAGTTTGTATCCAACTGAACAATCATATATATTACTTACGCAAAAAGCATTCCCGGGATTCACTGGGGACCTCCCACAAAAAGTATTTTTGTCATATACAAGGACAATAGGAAGACTCACAGTTTGACAGGTGGTGGGGGTGATTCAAAAAAATCAGGACTTACGCCCGAAGGCGGCATTTAGTGGAAGAGCTGCCCCGTTCGTATGAAATGATACATCCTGGGCTATAAGAAACCAACTGATTAGAACTGTTTAGTCGATATTGGGCGTTTGACCTTGAAGCAATTCACCGTAAACGACAAGCAAGAGTAATGTTAAGCAAAAATGTGATAAGTAAATGCACCAGGGGTCAAGACAGAGGCTACTAGGGGACAGCTGTAATAAGTAGAGTGAGCTCAAGTAGTCCCAATAAGTAGACATACAGAAAGCTTACGGGATGCAGCGAAAAACGAAGCAGAGACAAAGGACAACAAACACAAATGCTTCATCTTTTTATATATTTTGCCTATGCGCTCATGATCATATGCTCTCACGTAATATGACTTCAGTGATGTACAGGTTATTACGTCTGAAGGCCGTCTGCGAAGTTTCGTACCTCAACCTGTCAGGGAGCTTATCAGAAAAACATACATATAACCTGATCAGAGTCTTCTCTATAGAAAAATACGCAGCGCACTTATGCATCCAAGCTAACACCATTGAATTATACAGTTGCACAAAAAGCCAGCATTTAACAACGGTATGCATGAAGTTTAAAGAAGATATGTACTTCAGATGGGCAAGCCTGGATCTGATGTAAACGATGTTGACAATCTCGGAATGCATAAAAAAAAAAGAAAAAATGTTATAATGCCTGTCGTGACTGCATCAAAGTTCTTTCAGGCTAACGTCAATATTTGATGGTCCTTCATTACCGGTGGGAAATGCAGCAATGGGAAAAGAACGCGGATTTCATTCGGCGGTATCCATTTTATACTGATCGGATACGAAAAAGTCGATACGCATTCTGCCCTTCGATGGACGTGATAGGGACTAGGAAAGTATGTAATGCTCACTTTTGCAGTATGGCAGGCAGTACAGATACCCATTTTTGTAAAGAACTCGATTTTGTATATGCACTATATCCAGAGCTTGCCGACAACCAGGAGCAGAATGATGAAAGCAAACTCTTTGAGCGGAAAACAGTCTACATTGAATAAGCAGCTAAATGTATACGTCTTTTAGGGTGGAAACATGTTGTACTATCTCGGAATGAGTAATGGAATGTATAAATGAGGATTTAAAATGTTCAATCCATGAATTAAGGTTTGTATTCCGGAAGTCCCCAGTATCTTTGCCCCACCATGTTCTGCAGGTAAAGAGGTAAATAAAGCAACATGTGTATTTTCGAAATCATTGGTGTCTTTGCGCGAAGCGCATCGCGACGCAAGAGCGCCAGGGCATCTCATACTTTGATCTAGCATAGAGTTGACTTTGGTGAATTAAGCTTTTGTATTCTTCAAGAGACTGAGCAATGCTTCGTGCAATATAACCAGGAACTTTAATCTGTTCCACTAGGCCGGTGATGAATGAAGATATTAAATAGAACAGAGAAATATAATAGCTCAAGTGTGCATTCCCGCGAGCGCAGGTCTGAAGAACCGAAATTCGACTGCGCTTTGCTTGCAGTAGCGAAGTGGACGCAAAACTGCCGGAGAATGGGGGTTTATGAAGGCCAAGTGAGGTTATTATTTAATGCGAATTCCACTGAAGTCTTTTCGGTTACGGGAAACGAGCGCAGCGAGCCAAGTGCAAGGAGCGTAGCGACCGCTAAAGCACTCGTACATGGTATATATAAATCAGCTTTTTTTGGTTTCCTTTTTGTCGTAAAAGACTGATGTACGTTTGGAATATGTAAAACAAAACAAGCTATAAAGGTATACTCAAGCACTTCCAAGCGTGTGTGCTTCACCGATGGAGAGCACATCTATCAAATGACTTTGAACTTCCCCGTTAAAGCTGCTTGTTAAAACATTGTAAGACTCGGGCGCGTTTTTTTTTTTCGCAGAGCTGCAGCAATTTTTATGAGTTTTACTTAGCATATCACCGGCGAATATCCAACTTTTTATCTTGTACCTACCGTTAAATGTAGACAGGAACCTAACGTAAGGATCAAAATCCTTCAACACACTTATTGTTGTCAACTCTTCTTCCAAATCTTCATCTTCTTGTTCGTCTTCCTCTCCCAATTTTCCGCCTTCGTGTCCATATCCCTCGCTGCTATTATTGCTAGCTTCTTGCTCAACAAGGAATTCCAGATACTCGTTGTCAGAATCGTGGATGTCTCCATCACCGTCGTCGTTGTCAGTTCCAAAACTGCTTTGCGACTGAGTTCGTCGGTAACCGCTTCGTCGTCGTCTGTTTCTTCAATATCGTCTGGTATTCCTCTTCCCTCTTTGATGTCGTGATACCACGACTCCAGTTCTTGCCGGTCTAACATCATAATAGCTGTTAGGTAATAATTGCTATTACCAGGTACACATAATGACTATTACGATGAAGAGCATCCGGCAGAATTCGGAAAACTGAAACGATACAGTCCAGTATCTGCGGCCATCCAGCCTCGACTGACTCTGGGATATCCGCTGCGGGCAACTCGAGTACCTCGCACAGTGCCAGGATAACTAGTTTCTTGTCCTGCATTCTAGTGTACCAAATGACTGTTGTGTTAGTACGCTGCCGCATTTCTACGTACATTGCCAGATAAGTACCTGCTAAACTTTTCCAGCGCACTGAACCACGTTGTATAAGAATCCTTAAGTCCGGTGGTTCTGATCCAAGAACTTTAACGTTATTTTCGGATTGTAGTACAGGCATGCCACGACCACTTCTAGACATTGCGCCTTGAACTCAACGGTTTTCATGGATCCTGTAAATATGTACTGGAAAGCCAAGTCAAGAAACGGCTCCACATACTGCTTGTTTTGTTGTTATCTAACTGCTTTACAAATTTCCGCGCCCCGCCCCCGGCACACTCTTGTTACTTGCATGGTCGACGCTGCCGCGACATGTAAGGAGGACGTATTGGATGAGTCTGCACGCGCACGTTCGGTCTTTATCGGTGGCAAAATCTTTCTTGAGAACAGTTTCAACAATTCCGTAGGCTATCCGTTTGTAATCCTCACGCGAGCAGAATATCTAACTGCCTAACTCGATGTAGTGCCCCAGCAAGGCTGTCAATTCGGGCATGTAGTCAACTGCAATGTCGGACGTCACACCAAGCAGCTCATAGACTTTCCACATGTTTGGCTCAACGCGCTGCATCGTCCCGATACATGTATCCACCATTTCAATAAGCTCAGAGCATAGGTCGACGATGCGGTTTTCCAGTATGCTGAGGAATACCGGTAAAAGTAAACGCTGAACGTGCGCCAGAGTCTCTGACGACGATTTTAGGCCGAGGATGAGTGAATTGATACTTCGCATGATACCCATGACCGCTAATATTTTTGCTGATTTTTCTTCTTCATCGCTGTTGCTTTCCGCTTCCTGCTGCTGTTGGTTTGTAAGGTTTTGCAATAGGCGTGACAGTGTATTTCTCAGTTGAGTGGCGATTTCGACAGCGAACGGGGTTACTTGGAGCGCAATGATCTCGATGAATTTTTGTATTACGTTCGATAGGATATCCGCATCAATTACGTTTGTCAAGTTGAGAAATTCTTGCATGATAACCGGAACGTTGTTGCTGCTGATTGCGTCTCTTACTATGCACATGCTTTGTTAGCTTTTTTTACACAAAATTGTCGGTAGTGTAGATGTGTTATTTACCGCTTTCGTGACATAGGATTGACTGCAGCCCCAGCGCTGCTTGGACACGCACCGGCGGCTCTTGATCTTGCAAGCACTGCAGTAGGTTTCCGTACAAAATACCCGAGTTCTGCATCAACAGTATAAAGATAAGGAAAAAATGCGTTGGAAAAAATCCTGGACCAATATTTACCGCTTCGTTTGCGAATTCGAGGCTGCCGAACCTACCCGTGATCTCGCAAGATGTTTGTAGCTTATTATTACCCTTGCACGCAGAAACGGAAAATCGCTGGTAAATTCTGGAAACACATGGTTGACAAAAAATGTCTTCATCATTGACGATACAGGAGATTTCTTGCGTAGGATCTCGTGCAACAAGCAGCCGACCATGCGAAGCGCGCCGTCTTTCTGGCTCGCAGTTTTCTGTGTTTTTGGAGTCTCGAGGTACTGGTTCAACACCTGGTTGACAAAATTCAGGATACCCATGAATGTATACTTTCTGCGATTGTGTGCCAAGTCTTGCAACAGATTGATGGCACTTCCTTCAGCGGTAAAATTGTCGTCCACAGGGTCAAGTCGTTTGTGCACATAGTCCACAGGATCATTTTTCCAAAGATGATATTCCTCTTGCGAGAAGCAAAGCAATGGAAAGATAAACTGCGAGACCAGCGCCTCCGTGTGCGGTTTAACCAGTTGCCAGGTCGTCTTGTGTTTGATACTATCGTCAAGGAATTGAGCAATCAAAGCCAATGTCCTCTGCGAGAGCCATACTTGCTTGTTGATCCAGTGCTCGATCTGCGACAAGTACGCGCGCAGGATATTCGGTGCGAAGGTGGTGACAAAGTTCTTGGCAATGATTTGTATCTCGTCTCGTTACGCGGTAACAGCGCTAGATTACCATATTTACCAAACAATCGATTGAGGCAATGGATAACCCATTTTTTAAGTTTGCAAAGTGGATGTGCTTCACGCTCTGCCAAACTACTCGGTAAACAAGATGGATCAACGGGTTTCTCTGCAGCTTGTATGAACAATGTCCCCCGTTGGATTAGCGAAAATGTCTCCTGAAGGCATTCTGCTAATTCAAACTGACAGGGAAAAATTTGGATATTTCAGCCGAGCATAGAGTTAAACACAATTTTCAACATGTCCGCGACTTACATGGCGTCCATTTGAATAGGTCGGGATGCGATCGTCTGCAATGTTGGAAACGCCTCATTGATAATCTTGGGTAGTGGTGACAAGTTATCTCGAGATCTCCATCTAGTCGACAATAATTCAAAGACCTGAAGAGCCCAGTTCAACGTCTGATAACAATGATGTCTAACTGGTAGACTCTGATCAGCTTTCTGAGAGCAAGGATACCGGTGTAGAAATGATTGCTATCGTCTGCTTGCAGATACTGCACAATGTTGCTCACAAAGTCGGGCCATTTGTCCGGAAACTCGGCATCTAAGATAGCATACAACGAGGAAGTGATTTGAAACCTTTTATTTTTACAAACGCCCGTAAGTCACTCATCAGCCTTATCTAGCTTTTTCAACAATGTTACCTCGTTAACGGGGATGCAATGTGCAGAACTCTCAGTAAACTCTGCTTTACAACTTGCTTGTCGCTGCCGCTGACGGAAGTGTTCCAATTTCGATTCACACAGTTCTTGATGTACTGTATTTCCGAAAAATAAAGTCGCGTTTTTGCAGATGCATTTGGCGGATTTGCGAAGCTAAGCAGGACGCTAATAAACGACATTAGTTGTCGCGTAGCCGAAGTTTGATATTGACGCATTTCACAAACCTGTCTAGAAATGTGACAAAGCCATGCCGAGCTCCTCCGGCCAACTGCATGCAAGCCGCGGTGCATAGTTCAGATGGTGAGCATTAAGAACATATTATAGGAAAAGAATGACACTTACTGAATACCTGTTACTCATTTTCTCAATGTGTGTTTAAATGTGTATCCTATCAATCTGTCGTATGCCATCGACTTATTGTGACACCCACATCACAAGTGCTCTCTGTTGCGACATTTATCTAAGCATTTATGAGAGTGCGAGACAAACCCTTCGAAATCACTCAAACTTATACGATTGCATGCTTTATT
>NW_027192144.1:542425-555819 GCF_041956525.1 Rhizomucor pusillus | reverse complement strand
AAAGGTTCTCATCGATGTACTCTAGAATGACCTTCTTATGCTCTTCACCAAGGATACGCGGACGACCATTCTTCTTACGCTTCGCAAATATGCTATCCGGATTCACCTCATACTGTTTGGCCCATCTTTGAGCTGTACGGACATGGGTACCTAACTGTATCTGACTTTGTCCTGATCCGTGTAGAGCGTGTACACTCGCTTGATCGACGCTTCTCTCATGCGAACGTCCACATCCTTTTTTACGTCATCAGTCTCCATGGCGTCTGATCGGCCATCGCTCTCGCGAGTTCGATTATGTAAATACTGCGTGTATGAACTTAGCGTTTCCAGAGCATACTGCTCTTCGTCGACGACGTAGTCCATGGGCTCAGGTCTGCCGTAGTCGTCGACAGCATTGCCTTCCCCATCTTCATAAAAAAACTGGATGCTCATCTTGTATCTGAAATTTCAGCCGTACAATGTGGCAGGAAGGAGGAAAGCTGGGCTAAAATGTTTACATGCTTTATATACTCCTGGAAGATGCGACATCCACACTTGGGAGAATGCGAAATAGGTTTTCATTGGATGACGAATTTAATTTATGGAGTACATGGAAGCTACACGATAGCAATGTGAATATATGGCGCGTTTGCAAAAGAACGTGTTCATGCTGGGGAGCGCCCATCTCGAGATCTTGATAGAGAATCTCGAGTACGGTAGGTAGGAATCCAGCCTGCGACTCTATCTACCAAACCGCGATCTTCATTACCGTGGACCGCCGAGGAAACAAGGACACGTTTGAACTCACACTGCGAATGTTTATCTCGGCCTGTTTGTGTATTCCCGGCTCTGGGTAGTAGATGGCTACGAATAGCTGATATACAGTGCCTTTGTCCATATTCCTGCGCTCCAAACGCGTCGTCGTCGATTCCTCAAGCAGCAACCGCGATCAGGCACACTCAATAATGCCGCCCTCCCTCCAGACAACTCCGATCAGCGATTTACTCTCCCACCTGCTTCTCCAAAATCCAACGGCTGATAACAGCATTCAATCGCAAGCGCATTCTGAAGCCGAGACTGCGCAAGAACAGCAGATTCTTCCTCAAGTTGCTTCACAGTCGGCGGTAACGCTCAATGTACGCAAAGTACCTCAGCTACTGCCTCCACGAGTCAAACTGGTCCAGTACCCAGAAAGCGCAAGCGGCAAGATCGACTGTCTCCAGGAGACACCCGAACAGGGACTCGATCGCGTAACGTAACTGGTTGCCGCACCACCAGTAGAAGAGGAATGCTCAAATCTCAGTGCTGAACGCGTCAAACGTCGTCGAAAATATATAGACAAACAACTAGCAGAAGAAGAAGTCGTGATCCCCAATGATCCAGCAGACGACGAAGATTGCGAGGAATGCAGACAGGAATACAGACGAGAGTACTCTGATGATACTTCAAAACAGGATGAGAGAATGGCAAATTACAAGGAGCGAAAAGAAGAACACAGACTGTCCGACAATGAAGAATATTATGAGAACAGTGAAGTAATACAAGAAGGCGATGCTTTTAACAATATCGGTGAGGCTATCATTTATAATTTACAAATGCAGCTGGCTATCATGGATAAGCTCGCTTTGATAAACAACAAATAGAAAACAACGAGCGAGCAATGGTAAGTTTTGATATAGATATGAAAGATTATCAAGGTTAGAAATGGCTAAATCTGTCATTATCACTGTAGGAACAACTTCAGGCAGTTGCGATGGAGGAGGAAGGAGCAGAGAAGCAGCGTGCGAGAGAATTAAACCTTACCCAGTCAAGTTTGAACCATTTGTGGATGAGAATCAACGCAATGGGAGGATACTATCAGTGATAAATATGAGGGCAGATGTATGGCTGTATGTTTTGTATAATGACTGTGAAAAAGTACACGTAGACATTGATCCTTTTGTTAATAGGGAAAAAAGAGGAAAGGGGAAGATCTGGTGGATGACATTCGCAAGAAGCACTGCGCACAATAGTCGGCGATCTTGCTAATATACAAATCAAATAGTAGGAAATCAGAAGAAGAAAAAAGAAAGAAAAAATCGACTGGGTTTACATTATGGGAAGAAAATGGCTTGTTTTCTCGAAAAAATCGTAGACCGAACTTCTGGTCTGAAAGCACTATTTCAGCTGCGTTAAATACGCCGAATCAGAATGCAGGCGGGAGTTGATTATGAATGATGAATGCATTATAGCCTAACTGATCATCCTTTGATGACACTATATGCTGCCTTCCTACTGACATAATCAACGAGAAAATGCGCTATTTTTACAGATAGTAAATGGGCTGTACCAAATTTGGTATCGACCATATATATCTCGAATATCGTATGTCAGCTGCGCGCGTTCCGCACGTTGCGGGTAGCTACGTGGGATCTGTAAGAGTCTGCAGCAGTTGCATATGACACAAGCTACTCCTGGTAGTATGTGCCACATGTGATGCACTGCAGCGTCTGCAAAGCGCTGCTACCTGCACGCTACCTCCACCCGCAAGCTCTGAATTGTAGGATCCATCAGCGAAGACGATGGTAGATCGTTATTGAAAATAGCGGCGGGCGGTTTAACGTGTTCCCCTTTGATCTGTCCTAGCGTGTTCACAAACTGCACACCGCTGACAGCATTGCATACCAAAATTCCCATTGTCGACATATCTCGTCCAAAGCTGAAATGCTTCTGAAGCTGGATTGCCAGGGTGTATCGAAAGTACATCTTGAGCGAAGCGTGGGCGTAACCATTCCAAAAATTAGGACAAACATATGGAGTTTCAAAGGCGTGGGAAAACTTGGCTGTTTCCTGAACTCAGGAAGTATATCCTGTCTGGTTTTTCTTTTCTTTTTTCTTTTTGCACTTTTTCTTTTCTCCAAACAAGATGTTCTCTGCTATTTCGCGACGAGCCTTGTACAATGTAAGCTTAACGAATTCAAGTAATCGCGTGCTGCTCTGACGAACACAATATGTAGGTCGGCACCCGCACCGCCTTTTCAAACTCCAGACGGCTAGTATCTTCAATCACTTACAACGCCGACGTTGCCAACTTGTCACCCGAGCAGGAGGAGGTAAAAAACTAATCCTGACAAAAAGTATAGCATCACTCTTATGTGTTCCCGTGATAGCTTCGAGAGGCTGTACACAACTATGTTCAAGCAGAACTTGCGCCACGCGCTGCAGAAATCGACAAGTCGAACGATTTCCCTATGGACATGTGGCAAAAGTTCGGTACTATGGGCTTGCTCGGTATCACTGCTCCTCCAGAGTACGGCGGTCTTGGCCTTGGCTACCTCGAGCACACGTTTGTCATGGAGGAGATCTCACGCGCCAGTGGATCTGTTGCGCTGAGTTACGGCGCGCACTCCAACTTGTGTGTCAACCAGATCGTGAGAAACGGCAACGAGGCACAAAAGAAAAAGTATCTGCCAAAGGTAAAAAAGATATTTTTTACGAGTATTAGAATTGGGGATGATGGCTAACGGCAAGCTGTCTCTCTCTTTGCAGCTTATTTCCGGCGAACACGTTGGCGCTCTTGCCATGTCCGAGCCAGGTTCTGGATCCGATGTCGTTAGCATGAAGCTCAGAGCAGAAAAGAAGGGAGATCGCTACATACTGAATGGAAACAAGATGTGGATTACAAATGGACCCGACGCGGATGTACTCGTTGTGTACGCAAAAACCGATCCTGAAGCAGGTCCCCGAGGCATCACTGCATTTTTGATTGAAAAGGTAAAGTCACCACGTACTTTTATTGAAAGTACGAAACTCATATTTGTTATTGCAGAACTTTAAAGGATTCTCTACAGCTCAAAAGCTCGATAAGCTCGGTATGCGCGGTTCAAACACCTGCGAACTCATCTTTGAAAACTGTGAAGTGCCCGGTAAGATAGTCTCAATAAATTAGCTTGATGAGGATCGTTGCACTGATTTTTTTTATTGTAGCTGAAAACGTGCTCGGTGCTGAGGGCAAGGGTGTTTACGTGCTGATGAGCGGTTTGGACCTGGAGCGGCTCGTGCTTTCTGGTGGTCCTTTAGGGTGAGAGCCGGAAGAAAAATTAAGGGGAAAGAGAGACAAAGATGTCTTATTAGGATTTATTACATCTAGCTTGATGCAAGCTGCATTGGATGTTGCTGTTCCCTATGTCCATGAACGACACCAGTTCGGTGTACCTATTGGAGAATTCCAGGTACGAGATTGTGTGTATATCATTTCCATATTTGTCCTGACGGTTGCTGTTGGCACATGATGACAGTTGATCCAAGGCAAGCTCGCTGACATGTACACCAAGCTGAATGCATCCCGTGCATATGTATACTCTGTTGCACGCGCTTGTGATAAGGGCAAGATCAGTAACAAGGACTGCGCTGGCGCCATCCTTTACTCTGCAGAGCGCGCAACAGAAGTTGCTCTCGATGCCATCCAGTGTCTTGGTGGCAACGGATATACCAACGAGTACCCGACCGGCCGTATCCTGCGAGACGCCAAGCTCTATGAAATTGGTGCGGGAACCAGCGAAATTCGACGAATGCTGATAGGTCGCGAATTCAACAAGCTGTTCAAATAGTTTACATATCAAATAAATATGCCTTTTGAATAGACATGAAAAACCATCAATTCCTTTCTTCACTGCTGAGAGATTGCATCGTGCAATAATCTTTTATCTCGGACAGATGAGGTTTTGCGCGATCGTATGATTACTTTATGTAGACAATGGTCAATAGCACTGTAAAAGCTCAAGAAAGGTACAAATATGTCCGCTGGGTATGCCATGGTTTCCAGGCACTCTGCTGGAGGAGACTTTACGTCAAAAGTGAGGCTCAACTACCACATCATGCAGCCTTTTGTGTGACAAGCATGGTTCTTCGGAAAATGAAAAGGCGACTCCGTGCCTCCAACCCCTTCATCCCTTTTTTTCCCTTGTTCCTCTTTCAAGGTCATAATGAATTTCGAAGATCTTGTCGATATGGACTGGCTGTCCACCCACGAAGAAGAGCCAGTGCCTGAAGGCACAACGGCAAGTGAGATCTCTCTCGCTTCCCTGTCAAAGCTGTCTTTGGAACCACCTCCGACTGCTTGTCTGGAACCCACCGAGGCGCCTCCGCCAGACTTTGCAATGCCCACCACTGAACAGATTCGCCAGCTGATTGAGATCGCGAAAAAGCATCTAGCGCAGAGGGACCAGGAACTGCAAGACGAGGTGCTTCAGAAGCTATCACAGCCAGAGACTGTGGCGCCGGACGAACTGGTGATAAAGAAATCGGCGGCTGAGCGCCGCCCTTCATGCACAGAGGAGTCGCTGGAAGCCATGGCTGAAGCAGAGGGCCTCGACCTCAAGAAACTGACACCGCGCGAACGAAGGCAGCTCAGAAACAAGATTTCTGCAAGGAATTTTCGAGTGAGGAGAAAAGGTAAAGAAAAAATTTATCTTCCTTTATTTACATCGACGGGAAATATCTCACGCTGCTGCTGCTATATCCTTTGTAGAATATATTACTGCTCTTGAGCAGGAAGTTGAAGAACATAAACGGCACGTGGCCGAACTTATGGAAAAGCTGACAAGATCAGAAGTTGAGAACAAGGAATTGAGGGATCAAGTTGAACGTCTTACTCTTCAAAATCAAGCGCTTGAACAACAGCAACAACAGCAGCAGCAGCAACAGCAATCACAATCACAGCAACCGCAACCACACCGAGCTCCTTCCTCACCTCTTTCGAAACCCAATCTGAACAAGGATATTGGTCTACTTGGAGCCAAGGCAACAGATACATACCGACAAGATACGCGCATCCTCGTTTCCAGCGCAGTTATGCCCGACTGGGATTGGAAACAGATCTTGGAAAATGACAGCTGGAATTGTCCCTTGAAACCAGAAGAACGAGATTTTGCGGACAAGCAAAGTCAAGACAGTACATACTTGGAATATCTGTACGATACTCTCATCATGGGTACATTAATATCCAACGGCGACAAGGCAAAGAACTTTTGGTGGTGGTCGTAAACTCCTTCCTTCACTTGTAAATACACTATGTTCTTCTTTTAGCGTGATGAATTGATCCTCTCTGTGTTTTTCTTATTTAAATGGAATCTGAAACTTTTCAAGCCTGCTTTCAACTGACTTGAACTTTACCGACAAATGTCATTTGATTGTGTGTTCCTGAAATGTCAAGTGTGGCAATTTTCGCCACCGCGGCTATCACAGGTCAATTTGCTAGGTGAACAGAAAATCGGCCCCCCTCCTCTCTTCGATGGCGGAGTTCTTGGAGAAATGAATGACCGAAGACACGCGCCCGCCGCTTTGATCGCTGAATCTGCTTTTCGAGAAGAAAATGTCAGATCCAAGGTATGCACTACGACAAGGAGTTGCAGCAAGCTCGATCAATAGACTGATCGTATACTTGTAGCTTTACAGGACAGTTGCCACCACCAAATTCATCAGGGTCAAGTAATCCTGTCCTGCCACCCATGAATCTCCAGCCTCCACCCGGAACTATGCTTGCCCAACACGCACCCAGCACAGCTTCAGAGATACCGCACTTACCACCAGCACCGGCACTCACGACCTCGCCTCCAGCTCCTTACTATACACCTCCATATCCTTACCCGCAACCGCCTTCTTCTCAACCTTGGCTTCCACACCGACCTCCACCACCAGCAGCAGAGTACTTTCAACAACAGCAACATCCTCCTCCTCCACCACCGCCGGCTGGCCCGCCGTTACAGCCATGGTCACAACCATATCAACCACCGCAACAGCAACAGCAGCAGCAATTACAACAGCAGCCAGTCTCGGCGCAGATGGAACCTTTTCCTGAACCGAAGATTAAGCAGGAGGTGCATTAACCAATGCTGTCTGTTTCCTCTGACTCCCATATCTGATTTTGGCACCTTTGTAGGAACAAACGGCTTCAAGTAGTAGTACTAGTAAACCATCACCGTCAGCTGCACCGATAAGTTCAGTTATATCCATGACCGATTCATTTTCTGCACCGCAGCAGCATCATAAGCAACAGCAACAAAAGCAAGAAGAAGAATCACGACGGTTAGAAGAGCTCGCGCCACGATCCTATCTCGATTCCACCGTCGTACCCACATTGTTAGAAGGATTGAAGGCTGTAGTACTAGAACGGTAAATTGGTTTACGCCATACTGCCCAATTTCGTTGCTCAACTCGCTGTTTCTAGTCCTACGGATCCCCTCGCATTTCTTGGACAGTATTTGCTTGACAGATCCAAAAGGAAAAATGGGTCACACTCATGATAACGAGAATTGAGTAATTTTGGAAGGAGGAGTGGAGGGGTAGGGAGTCTAATACTTGTATTATATTCTATTCCTCATTTTGCTGCTGCTGCTCTGGGAATAATGTGCGCAGCTCGTCGGCTTCTTGTTTCATCTCTTCAGCGGAACGCGGCTTGCGCTCCTCATTATCTACACCTCTACTCTTCTTTTTTCCGGCAAGCTCGTCGTAGATATCGTCGTTGTTTGCCCAATCGCCCACTTTCCGTGGAATAACATGCATATGTACATGAGGAACCTGCAATAAAAAAAGAAGAAATTAACAACGACGATGAATCCAATCTGCACAAAGGAATTTGTCTTGTTCGTTCATACCGTTTGGCCTGCCTGTGGACCATCCTGAATAACCATTGTCAGGGATGTGCCATCATAGTGCTTTTCTAGAACCGGTCCAATTCTATGCGCGCATGTCATCATATCGGTGGCCTGGGTGGCAATAACAGTTAAAAGTCATAGCAGCAAATTCGTTGCTGTACCACTATACCTCGTCTGGAGTAAGGTCCGCGAATCTTGGTGCTAATCGTTTGGATATTACAAGGACATCTAAACATCATAGTAGAATATTAAAAATAAATAGTTATGACCCCTTGGTAACCATCATATATGCCTGTCGATACATACGTCCACTGTGAAACCGTGGGTAGGGGTGGTAGTTAGCGCCAAGTTCAGAAAGAGCGGTGGGTATGGCAAACCTTACGCTGTGATTGGCTTCAAATTGACCACGCCGAGGCAGAATTTGGATTTGTAAAAGACTTGGGATTCTGGAATGCTGTGTGGGCCGAATTGGTACACTTTGGGCAATCGCATAGTTGACAGGTCTTTCTGAACAAAAGAGAAAGGCGTGTTAGGGAACGGAGTAACAATTGGTCCGTCATGCCCTGGATGTAGTCCAATAGTAAGTGTTCTGTACTGAATAAAAACGACATGGATGTTTCGTATTTGGGTGTAAGTATCGTGGCAACAGCAGCAAATAATTCATCGCGTTTGTCGTGATATGAACTATATACATGCTTTGCTCTGTGCTCCATCGATTTACCCAGTGAAGATCGCTCCCAGTTTACAGTATAGCCGCTTATACCATTCAAAGCATCTACCAGCTTTGGATAAGATGTGATAAATCTTTCCCTTCTTTACAAAGCGCAATTTGCCTTTACTATTACTGCAATGCAAACTTGCTGTTGTCGTGTACAACGAGAAACATTCGTTGACACCGCAACATCTCGCTTTATCAGTGATTTGCACTCAGCCGGAGTTGTACCAACTATCTTTTTGTCAATGACGCGATTCAACGGCTGCATCGATCTGCATAGCGGTAAAGTCAAGCAGATCGTGGGTGGCTCGCTCAGTGACAAGGCGCCCGAGGATCTAAAGACGAACTTTGTTGCGACGTACGTACGTTCTAAGAAGCACTGCATCGAACAACATGGTCTGACAGCGCTCGTATACACAACAGTGAATCACCTGCATACTATGCAAATCTATACAAGACGCACAAGGTCACACGCTGTCACGTAATCAAACTCGGGCCCAACAATGACAAGGCTGCTCGCGAAGCTCTCGCCGCTTGGCCGCTGGGTCTACAAATAGGAGGCGGTATCACCTTGGATAATGCGTTGCAGTGGCTGGAACACGGTGCATCCAAGGTATATATATAACAACAGAGCTGAAGTTGTTACTCAGGATGGGATCTAGATAACAACAACGTTGCATACTGTATAGGTGATAGTTACCAGCTTTTTGTTTCCAGATGCAAAGTTTTCTCTGGAACGATTGCAGGCATTGAGTCAACTGGTTGGCAAAGAAAAGCTGGTCGTAGATGTCAGGTAAGGTGCTGCTTGCACTGATAGGAGAAATATCGTCTCTAATTGCTTTCTTTTTCAGCTGTCGAAAACGATCAGACAAATGGATTGTCGCCATGAACAAATGGCAGACTATGACTGACATGGAAGTAAACAAGGAAACTCTAGATATGCTATCAGAATATTGCAGGTTAGGATAGCAAGAGCGATGAAAAAAATTACCACATTGCTTACTGATTTACACAGTGAGTTCCTAATACACGCAGCGGATGTTGAAGGCCTTTGCAATGGAATAGACCAGGAGCTTGTACAAAGTAAGATTGAATATTTACGCTAGTTCAATGGCTAGATTCACATAAATTTTCTCTCAATTTTTAGAGTTGGGCGAGTGGGTAAAGATTCCAACAACCTATGCAGGTGGAGGAAAATGTATGTACCAAAAGAGTAATGCAAATGACAACGTACTAACCTGTATTTTGCTAGCTTTGGAAGATTTAGCATTGGTGGATAAATTGTCAAACGGAAAAGTGGATTTGACATTTGGCAGGTGAGCATACACTGAGAAGAGCTTGTCGTTCTAAAGCGGGCATTGACATTGATACTTGAAAATCGCAGTGCATTGGATATCTTTGGAGGCAACGGTGTTTCATTCAAAGATTGTGTGTCCTGGAATGAAGAGCATCCTGAAGCATAGACTTGTTCAATGTAATATTGAAATGCATTATCAGAAGGGCCCCGTTTCTTTGCTTGTCTCAAAAGTTCCATCGAAAATGTTTGTAAGAGATCCATCATGCTAAGGACAACGGAAAAATGAAGACAGCTTCTTGGTACCCCATCCTTTGTTGTTCAAGTACATATAATAAATAGGAGAGATCTTTGTATTTATCTCTTTGATTGCCCCCATTCGCAAGCACTTTAAATGACGAAATCCTCTTTGTCGTACCTTTTTCCCGCGTTTTTCCATCTTTTTTCTTCATCCTGTCTATTCATGCGTAGAACGGTGTCAACCTCCTTAATGGGCAACGCGTTTAGTCTGTCCAACACTGACGACTATCTGTCTGTCCGAAGCAAACTCCAAAGAGTTTCAGTGTGCAGTGCTACCCAAGAAGTCAAAGCAGGTTTCTATGCATGATAAAACATAACAGAATGGTTTTCCAAGTTACGGCGAATGCCAACAAATTTGTGCATTCGGTCTAGTGGTCAACAAAGGGGATGGCTTCGATGCAGTTGCAATGCAATCGGCCGAGAGCTATTTGGTTCGTGGCAATATAGCCAAGATGATTCATGAGAAAAAAAGGCAATGCCAGTTGCAAATGTATCAGTAGCGATTTGGGCACATGTTTGTGAAAAGGCGATGCAACGGAACAAGACGAACTTCTAATCTAACAGTTTTCGTTCGATCTTTCTACACCTTCCCAGGAAGCTCGCTGTAGGCTTACTCGACTTTGCAAGACCTGCCACAAATGGGGAAAAAGCTACTCCCGATGTAATGCAACGCTCACCGCGTGCTTGACGGCGTGGCATGCCGTATTCAACCCACCGTCTGTTGTCCGCGTTTTCGTATTGCTCTTTTCAAACAGCATTCTGTGCTTTGAAGCGTTGAATCTGGCTGTACACTTTTTCCAAAAATTAATGTCGCTGCAATTTGCCGATATGCAAGTTTTAAAATGCATAGATGCAGAAAGCTTGCTCGACTGGGCGGATGAAATCCCAGAAATCCTGGCCTGGCGAAACGCAGACCTGGTTGATATCAACCGTAAAGCAGTTCAAAACTCTGCGCAATAGAAACCTGGGTATCCGCCTCCAAGCGTCGCCGTGGATCAAGATACTGGCCATCTGTCTCCAACTGCTCACTCGTATGAAAATTTGAGCATTTTGTGTGTGCCAATTTTTATAGACTCTTCACATTTTAGTTTGTGGCAACCCACTTCTTATATTTTGTTCAACATCGCACACAAAACAGAGTAGTACGAAACCTTGCTTTAAGTAAACCCTTAACCTCTCTATTACATCTTCACAATAAAATAGCTCAAATTCTACCATCCACGCTCAGCTGCTGCGAAGTACCCACAACCGCAGAAGCATTTTGGATGACTGTAAAAGCCGAATATCTTAGAGTTCGTCATTATTCCGTCTTCTGTATCTGTGAAATGAAATTTACTTGTCTTCAAAGGACTGTCATATCATATCGTACATAAGAACACATTCGCATCACATGCATCAAATAGGCAGCATCGGATAACATATAGGGAAGCTAACAAGATGAAGGATCCTGCAATACGGAAGCATAGTAGCTTATTCGGTGGACCTAATTTCGGTCGACCGACCCATCTTCATTAGGCTCATTCAAGCGGCAAATGCACTTTTTGTGGTCGGCGCCATTGTTCAAAAATGGAATGGTGCTGCCACGAAACTGCCTCTGTGATCGACTAGAGCTAAATCAGTAGTTTGGGTCATGCCGTTTCAGCCTACACACTCTTTCTTTCTTCCTTCCCTCAGTTTAGACCAATGTCGAACTTGCCTGATTACTATGAGATTCTCGAAGTAACCGAATCGGCCACCCAGACCGAGATTCGTGAAGGTTGGTTGTTAGCGCAAAAGCAGAACAGCAAGCTTCATCGTGTTAACTTGCCTTCACATAGCATACAAGAAGCAAGCGCTTCTGCATCACCCCGATCGTCTCGGGGAGGATGCTTCTCGCGAAGAACGCGATAAGGCGACCAAGCATTTCCAATTAGTTGCTGACGCCTATTATATTTTGAGCGACTCGACACGTCGACAGCAGTACGATCAAGCTAGACGGCGACAGCAGCGCGCTACTCCCATGTCCGAGGCAATGCCTCGATCATCTACCACTGAAGCAAACCATATCTTTGGAAATGTATTTGACGAGCTGTTGCGGCCAGAAGGTATTGGGATCGTGTTGTTTTGTGCATAACATTTTCTTGGCAAAGCTGCATCTGACAAGAAATTTATCCAGTTGAACATCCATCGCATTTGTGGCGTATTCTAGGTGCAGGTGCTGGTGCCGTCATTGGATTTATAATTGCTAACGTCGGTGGCGCTGCCGTTGTATGTATCCATCCGCCTGCCTTTACATTGAATTGCTGAAATCCAAGGCATTAAATACTACTCTTCTAGGGTGCATTTGCAGGCAAGACTTTGGGACAGATCAGAGACAACAAGGGCAAGTTATATGTGCACGTAACATTGATTAGTATTTTGCACTCATGCTTGAATAATGTACAGGTGTATCTGTCTACACTGCTTTTCAAAGACTCAGTATCAACGAACGACGTGATATCCTGACGACTCTGCTGACTCGATTCCTGACTCAGGGTGCAGCTGGCATCATGAAATAGTTTCATCATCACGTTACATGTGTATATCTATATTACCATCATTTATTGTTCCTTGTTACAAGATGTATTTTTTGCCCTGCTCCAGTCCAAAAGAGTAAGGCAGTAATTGGCCCATTGTCAAATCCAGCGATTGGCCATCCTTGGTAAGCAAATACACCGGCGTTGATGTCTCCAAGAATTCAGAAAGGAATTGTCTTTTTTATCGTTTGATACTTGGCATAAGCACGTACATTATTGAAATCATCCTTCTTCTGTGATTTACCTGCAAATACCACACGGTGAAATATGATCATCTTGGTCTGTCGATACTGCTAGCGCAACAAAGTCTTTGCGACCTTCACTCTAGCAATTTGTCGTTCAATACTATGCAGGCCTACGCAGTTTACATATTTCTTACTATGGCTTTAACGCAGGCCGTGCGCTCCGCGCATATCGCGCCACCTTCAATTGCAAAGAAGTGTTAGCAGACAGACTGGCGTAAACTTGTTCAACCGAGAAACGCTGAGTCCTACCGTACGAGGCATTCTCAACATTGCAACCTGAATGTACAGAGAGTTAGCAGCTCGGACAGTTTGGAATGGGACAGAGTACTTGCCCTGAAAGATGGTGCCATCACTCATTAGCAAGGCGGCACCAACACGAAACTTGGAGTAGGGCGAATACGACGTTTCTCGAGCTAGAAGCACCAAAGTTGTAACAGCAGAGCGGTACACTGCAAGTATTGTCTTATCTTACCTGTCAGAGCTTTCTCGAAAAGTTTTTGCTTGGTTTCTTCAGCAATGGCCATTATTTTGATGTCAAAAGAAGAACAAATCCGAATATACGCGTGTGTGTGAGAAAAGATCAGAGAAAGCCCTAATCCTCGGTCTTCGAATCTAGATAACCTTTTGCATGAGCTACTTTGCGTTGCACAAACGCCAGATTGGGACCTGCTG